>NW_009728404.1:21594-37278 GCF_000703405.1 Apaloderma vittatum
TACATACATTCAAGAAATCCGATATGGACATATATCAGTGTGCTTGTAATCATTATAATAGAATAACTCTGACAAAGCAGCATCTAAGAACACCTCAAGAGCTAAGGAAAGCATGAGATTTTGAAATGTTTACCAATAAGTTTTTAAAAAAGTGTTATTAAAAGATCCTCCCTACATTGCTGGGCTGCCTTTTTATTTATATTTTCTATTTTAAATTTATTTATTTATTTATATTTTCCAGCAGTCTAAGCTAAAGAGAAGGAGGAATAGGGGAAGGGGGGGAAAAAATGGGCTTTTATATGTATTTTTTCCTATTTTTTTTTTCCTCCAGAAACATGCCAGCCATTACTGGCAGAACAGAGGCACAGAGGTAATACCACCTTCCTAATGTGCTTTGCCCACGCTGCCCGATGACCTCTTCTGGGGTCAGGATCTGGCTCGCTGTCCTTTGTGCCCTGGCTCAGAGCGCTGACAGGGCGCCTCCCTCCTCCTCTGTGACTCCGGCTGCACAGGACAAGCAGTATTTAGATCTCCAACTTGCTTTCAACTACTCACTTTACTACCTGATGTCTTGTGGGCCAACTCCCAGCATGTATAAACTGTCAAGAGCTCCCCTGACATTACCGGAACTGTCCTTTCCCTCTAAATAACAGCCGCTGTGTCTCGTTTCCTCCGTCAGCCTCCCTCCTCCTCTGTGACTCCGGCTGCACAGGACAAGCAGTATTTAGATCTCCAACTTGCTTTCAACTACTCACTTTACTACCTGATGTCTTGTGGGCCAACTCCCAGCATGTATAAACTGTCAAGAGCTCCCCTGACATTACCGGAACTGTCCTTTCCCTCTAAATAACAGCCGCTGTGTCTCGTTTCCTCCGTCACACCGGGGTTCAGCGTTTTCAGTAACCTGTCATCGTTGGCTTGCACATACGCAGACAGATTGCCTAGTTTTAATACAAAGGCTGCAAAATGCTTTTAATACAAAGGCTGCAAAATGCAGACACGCAAAGTTGCATGAATCCTGTCCTTAGTACATATATTGATTGCAACAATTGGACATCTAAAGCCATTTCCCTGGAAGAGCAAACCAAAAAGACATTTCAGTGCACGCAGCATTCTCTGTGTATCACCCCACCAAACCACCCCCTGCCATCTCAGATCAGGAAGTTACTTCAGAATGGAAAGTAATGTAGGATGGAAATGGAAAACAGTTATAACTAAGCTGTCTACACCAAAACAGGGAAGTTGTCTCACACCAAGCACAGAAAGTAAAACTGCTCTGCAGGCAAAGTTTAGTTTCCATGCAACAGAGTGATGCCATCAAGTGGTCAACACACACACCAGTTGTTTTCCAAGTAAGGTTTTTGGGTTAATCTTCACTGAACACACTAAATTTTGCTTGGAGAAGCTACCACTATGAAATCCGTACAAGGCATGCTCCACTGATAAAAGTGCATTAATTTTAGAGCACAAGTGACAGATAAGAGATGGCCTCGTTTTTACAAAAGACAGAGCTGACACTGCTCTCTAGCTCCTCCAAAGAAGGTAAGAGTCCTAATAATCTGCTTTATAGCTGAGTTTTGCTATTGGCGCTGCAGTAGTTGGGTGGATTTGAAAAACCAAACCAGGTTGCATACGGTACGTATTAAAAAAATACTTTAAAAAAATCTAGACAACAATTAGCAATGTGATTTAATGATTAAAAAAAATGAAATCCTTAAAGCAGCTAAATAGTACATTTACAGTACAGAAATTTTCTAGAAAAACTGTACTTTCATTTTCTCAACAGAACATAATTCCATTAGTAATGGATCTGTCCTGAAATCGTTGTGTGGCATGATGTTTAAAAATGTGAATAAGCATTTCTGGTGATTTTGAGGAGAGTCTGGTTTTACAGAATTACACATTAATCACAATGGCGTCAATACTGTTTAAAGGCACTAGGTGAAACTGAACCAGCTTTAACTTTGTTTTCTTCTTCCTCCTTCAACACTTGTTCTGAGGTAGAATTAACTGCAAACAATCTCAGTTATTCAAGGGACATAAACAACTGCATTTCTGAACACCGTGTATTTGATTTCTGTTCTTAGCAAGTTCTTCAATAATTATGTTTTCTTTTGCCCTTCAACACAGAATAAATGGCATTTTCTCACCCTCTGCTTCTTCGACCTGCCCTTCATTACAAATCCTAATGATACAAAAGTATTTTTTCATGCCTTCATTAGCATTCTGCGGGGATATTTGACTTCACCACCTCCTTTGGGGCTAATTTACATGTACACGCTCAATATTATTTTAATGTCAGCATGGCTCAGGCTCAGTTCCGGTATACACAAAAGGAAAACACTCTCCTGCCATTTACAAAAAGCAGTCAAATGTAGCAGCTTTAGACAAGCTGGTAAAACCTCCCAGTTCCCTGGTACTGAGAAACTCATTTGGATTCTGAGGAGTATAGACAAGCAAGGAACGTGTTAGCCCTGCTTGCCTGTCTAGTTAGCAGCAATAATACCTATGCTGAAAAAGTGCCAACAGCAACTCTGATTTGGAGGGGGGCTTCCCCCTGTGCCCCCACCCAACGATTGTTCTCCTTTGTATCATGCTTCACGCTGAGAACCGGAGGGATGGACATTGATTCTGAACTAGCTACAGAAGATTTCTCTACTCTTGCATTAGGAGCACAGGTAACTCGCCGCACACTCCTGCCCACCTCAGAATTTTAAGCAAACCAAAATACTGACACGCCATCTCTTTTCCATAACCAACCTGCCATTGGGCCTCAGTAAAGCACCTACTTGAAAACAACAGATGCAAACAACTGCAAACATCACTACGAAGCAGCATTTCACATCCTCTGACCTAAACTTCAAGCAGGAGACGTAGAAGGGAGCCTCTGCGGGGTGTATATATATAATATAATACTATCAGGGCTGCTGCATTATGAGAAGCTAAATGTTTTAATTCACAAAAGCTGCCGTTGCCTCACATATGGACACCGAGTTCCACACTTCAATGAGCAGCTGAAGAAACACACAGCCCTAAACCTTATCCTTATCCTCCTATGATTTTCCCCCCTCCAATAGATATTGCTTCTACCAGCAAAGTGGACAGCAATATTATGCAAGGCAGATGAGACACCAGAAATCATTTTACGTAGCTGGGGAAGAACACCCATGGTGAAGGTGCCAACTTATCCATACAACATTCATTTATTTATGCCAACTGCTGAAAGACTTGCAGTGTTTATGAATCTAGCTGTGACTCAGTACATATTTATACCATGTATTTATTGACAAGTTTTAGGGGCTGATCCATTCAAAGATCTCTGTAATGTATCAGAGACTTAGAATTGCATTCAAGGATTATGCAAATATCCCAAGCCTAGCAACAGTCTAAAGATGTTATTTCATTTTCTAAAATCAACTTTAAAAAGAACAATTTCTTCTGTCCTAACCCATGAAACAAATAACAAATGCCATTTTTTTTTTGATCAGTATTAAGAAAAAAGGACCTGTCCTCACTTAGCACCAATATTCCTCACATAAAAAACCACTTTGCTTAAAAATCTCAAATCTTTATGACCATTCAGCGCTCCTAAATTGGTGGCACTGAAGTACTGCATATCAGCATTCTCTGATTTCCTTTTAACAGTTGCCCTATAGTAACTGCAGACACCATATGCAATTTTTTTAATAACTAACAAAGCTACTCTAAATTACTGGAGTATTACTCTGGATTTCTCTCTCCTCTTCAGCTCTGCACAAATCAAATCAGGGAAAAACATCCACACTCACAAATTTCTAATAATTCTCATGTAAGTACAATAAATTAGCCTGCTGTTCAAATGTGTTTAACTCTTGATAGTTCCCACTGTGACCCTTAGATATTCAAAAGATCTCAACATTTCTGCACCTCTTACCCAGAGGCTGGGTAACACAATAAAAGACCAGGCCTCCTCTTTTGATGCTTAAATGAGATCTAACCTCCTGAAAGTTGCTCCCATTTTGCACTGCACTTCTTTTTTTCTTTTTACCTTTTTTTTTTTTTTAACCATCTCAACGTCCATGTCTGCTGATAAACAGATACTATGTTGTGGATCACCATGCTTACCTCACACAGGCGCAGATGCAGAATATTTCAAGTTGTAAGCCAAGCAAAAAAAATCCAGAAGCCAAATGTTAGGAAACCACAGCAGCTACACCCTTCTTTGCAATTCCCACACTGTTCTAAGCATTAAGGAGTTTAATTGTGAGAGAAGCACTCAAATTCTAGGACTACTAAAAATCAAGTTACAGCAGGGCACCACAGACAACATGTCAGCTTTAAAGCTTGGACATGCTGACAATAACTATGTTATATTCCCTGAGGGGCTAAGATTTTATTTCAGTTATCACTGTTTGACTGTTATATCACCCTAATTTTTCTTTTTTTATTGTACATCGTCTTTATGAAATCACTGTCTCATCCAGAACATATGCTATATACACCAGCTAAGCTGTCACATTCTTTATACATTTTATTCTTTTCTCATAATCACAAAATTGTTTTCATAAAGTAACTTGATTATAAAGCAGGGCACTAAGGAGAATCAATACTCAGATCTGATGGCACTTTTTCCTCTAGAATCTCATTCATGTGATTTCTAATAATCTACACAATTGGCATGGTGGGATTTTAAAGTTTCCCAAATCCCTCCAGAAGCAAGGCATTGTCTTCTCAGGTTAGCTGTCCAGACACACCACGAAGGTTCAGTTTCCTGAGAGCTCAAACACTGAAGACTGGCTCTGCAGACTCAGTGGTTACTATTACCTCTCCAAGCTTCTCCAGGTACTTCAGATAACCCTTTCCCAAAGATTCAGTGTCAAAGACCCCAAAGACCAGTGTCAAGCAGTGTTCCTCAGGGGTCTGTTCTGGGTCCAGTGCTGTTCAACACCTTTGTCAGTGACATGGATGACGGCACTGAGTGCACCCTCCATAAGTTTGCCGACGACACCAAGCTGTGTGGTGCCGTGGACTCACTGGAGGGAAGAGATGCCATCCAGAGGGACCTTGACAGGCTTGAGAAATGGGCCAGTACAAACTGCATGAGCTTCAACAAGTCAAAATGCAAGGTCCTGCACCTGGGCCAGGCCAATCCCAGGCACAGATACAAACTGGGCACAGA
This sequence comes from Apaloderma vittatum, assembly GCF_000703405.1. Classification (NCBI taxonomy): domain Eukaryota; kingdom Metazoa; phylum Chordata; class Aves; order Trogoniformes; family Trogonidae; genus Apaloderma; species Apaloderma vittatum. Next base: position 26,753 of record NW_009728404.1, read on the forward strand.
GTAGGTTGAAAGTAGCCCTGAAGAGAAGGATTTAGGAGTGTTGTTAGATGAGAAGGTCAACATGAGGCGGCAGTGCGCTCATGCAGTCCAGAAGGCCAATCCCATCCTGGGATGTATCAAGAGAAGCGTGGTCAGCAGGTCAAGAGAGGTGATTCTCCCCATTTACTCTGCTCTTGTGAGACCCCACCTCGAATACTGTGTCCAGTTTTGGTGCCCCCACCATAAGAGGGACGTGGATCTGTTGGAGCGTGTTCAGAAGAGGCCACAAGGACGACCCAGGGGCGGAGCACCTCTGCTATGAGGACAGGCTGCGGGAGCTAAGGCTGTTCAGTCTGGGAAAGAGAAGACTTCCAATACCTGAAGGGAACCTACAGGAAGGCTAGGGAGGGACTTTTTACAAGAGTGTCCACTGATAGGACAAGGGTAAATGGGTTTAAGCTGAAGGAGAATAGATTTAGATTGGACTTTAGGAAGAAGTTCTTCAGTACGAGGGCGGCAAGACTTTGGAACAAATTGCCCAGAGATGTTGTGGCTGTCCCCTCCCTGGAGGGGTTCAAGGCCAAGTTGGATGGAGCCTTGAGGATCATGATTTAGTTGAGAGGCGTCCCTGCCCATGACAGGGAGGTTGGACTAGATGATCTCTATGGTCCCTTCCAGGCTAGGACATTCTCTGATTCTATGATTCAGTTTCATGAGCACTAAACTAGGCTATGATTTTTCATTCAATGATCCTTAACAGTTGAAATACGTACCACAGCTTTTGAAGCAGTTGCTAACATAAGAAATAGTTTAAAAAATACCCTATTTGCAGTCTCCTGAACACATTAGCCTCATTTGGACAACTCTTACAGATTTATGTGATGCCTTCAGAATGAAGGCTCATCTGTCCCACTTTCTTTCTCTCCGTATTTTTGTTGTCTGGACCGTAGACCCTCTTTCCACATGTAACCTTTTACCTCTCCTTCCTTAAAATGAGTGGTGAAAGATCTTGCTTTTGTGATATTTTATGAAGATTTAAAAATATAGTTAACTCTGCGATGAACCCGTTGAGTCATTAGCTGACTGAAGCCCTCACTGAAAAGATTCCCAATCAATTTGAGTTAGGTCTTTATAAACTGATTTTTTTGATAAACAGTAATCAACATCTGCTTCAACAACCTTCCACAATACAGGTGATTTGTGGATCTTGCCATTGCTACTTTTATATTATCACCAAAAAAAAAAATCTGTAAAAAATAAGAGGAAGGGAGGGAGAATACCTGTTTTTAGAGTGGACTTTCAGCTGCTGTATATCTTCATATACAGTTCATGAACTCAGAAATAAATCACACATTGTAAATAAGCCAGTTCTGAAGGAAGTTACAAAATAAAATGATTCACATAGCACATAACATTCTTCATATGAAAATAGCATAGAAGATGCATTTTCCCCATGAGGTAAATCATTCATCACTACAGAACTCCCTCATCTTCAAGAAAGAGCTATGCTTTGTTTTTCCCCTCTTTTCTCCTATCAGGTACATTAAAGGTTTATGTTGATTAATGCAGCCAGAAAAGTCTTTTGTACCAGAAATGGCAGTTTCAGATTCTTCTCATCACAGACCTGAATCACCAAGAGAGGCTCACATGTTAGCAGCCGATCTTAATGCCCTCTACTACTGTTGTCCCTTTCAGCCTTTGTCACTGCTCACTCATCTTCTCACCAACTACATTTTACAGCTAGGACCAGGGAATCTGAATTTTTAATTAGGGCTATCTAGTATCTTTGCTTAGAAAGTTCCTAAAATCTTAGTAGACAGACAGGTTCTTCAGCAATGCAAGTGCACAGTTGTGCTAAAATATACTTAAGAAAGCACATGCTTACTTCCCCTCACCACTCCCCAATCCACCAAAGTGAGCTCTATAGAGATCTTGAGCATTTTCTACAGTACTTTTTATACACATAGTGCTATGAAACATTTGTATTTTGGGACCTGTTTAATCTGAATAAGCAACTTCTTTGAAATCAAATCAAATTTATTCCTTCACCAGGCTGAAAGTATTTTGTGAAATCAGGGAAACAACCTCCTGGATAAGACATGTCAGCTGATTTCTCAGGGGGGCTTTTTGTCAGAAAGACTCTCCATCTTTACATTATAAGAATATTTTGATATAGTTCAAATCTACATCTTGAGACCGTCTGTCTGGCAGACAATGACCTTGCACATCTATTACTCTGAAATTCCATGGAGATCAGTCTTATTTTTTATATATATAGACTGACAAGTATTTCTCAGTTCTACAAGAGAAAAGTGATTTTTCTCCACTGATAACAGGGTTCCTTAGCTGTACAAGCCCAAGGCATAATACATTATCCTTGGCCACAGTACCAATAGAGAGTGTTAATGAAGCTCTGGCCTAAAGGAAGCTTAAAAGTTTAGCTCCTTCTTGTATGCTTTACAAATTACATCTAAATACATTCTGAAGACACCAAGGCCAACATCCACTGTAAGGACATATCACTCCCTCTCTTCCTTGGCCTGGTGGCTACAGCAAAGTACAGCAAGATGTTCCAAGTCATCTGTATGACCAGATCCTGCCAGCAAGAGAACGACTGTCAACCACATTTAAACGTACTTTACGGTGAGGAACCCAGACAATTAAGGAAAATCACCTTTCCTCCCTTCCAGCCTAAGAGATATTTCTGTGCAATGCAATTAAATGTAACATTTTCTTTTCTCACTTACGATTTTCCCAACTTCCTTGGACTTCTATGCATCTGGGAGACTGTGCTGTGGTGCACTTGTGTAAGTGGGGCTGAAGAAAGAGGTTCTAAATGGGAGGAATGTCTATAATATTTTTTTTTCCAGATTAACTATACACGTGGGTAACTGCATTGATCACAACTCTCGAGGTAACTTTTAGGACTTAAGCTTCTTAAAACACCAAAACTGGATGAAAAGGTTTTTGCAAGCAAAAGACCACACAAATCAGCTAAGCTGTCAGAAAGACTCCAAAACAGAAAAAAATGTACAAATTGGATAAAAGGGCATGTTGAGTCCTAACATAAAGTCATGTGGAATCCTAATATAAAGTCTTCATTAGCTCACTCTTGAGAATGACAACTAGAACATACTTTGGGCAAAACATTTTTCAACACCTGTTGGTCATTTATCTATGCTCAGGTTTGCTGCAGAGTAGGGAAGTTGGTAGCAGCTGAGTTAGTTTCTCAAAAAAAAAAATAATAAAAACAAAATAATTTTGTGTTCAACAGAATCCAACCAGCTGAACTGCAGCAAGTCCCAGGAGCCAACACAGAATCCTAGTGACAACAGGCACCTGGGGCACACACAGAGATAAGCAGCTAAATGGTTTCTTCATGCCCCACAATGTGCAAATGTACTGGAAAGCAAACACGATCCAAAAGGAACAAGTATTTTGGAGTGACATGTTTCTTGCCCACTGACCCTTGCTGAAGTCATTTTAATATAAAGTCCTACAAAGAAAAAAAAGTCAATCACAAGGGATTGCATATGAAGAACATAACTTTTTTAAACAAAGATTAAACAAGCTTTATTTTAAATCTAACCCTGAAATTTCAATCCAATTCTGTATTTTTTTAATTACAACCTAAATATTTACAAAAAGAAAACATAAAGGCATATTTTTGCTTTGATTTTTCAAACTAAAAACCAGCAGGACTCAGCTGAAATATACCACACCAGCAGTTTAGTGGATTAGTGTTATGCTACAGCTGAAATCTCTTTGCCATGTGTCGATCCCAGCAGCCCACTCCCACGGATCACCACCAGGCAGCACAAACAAAAAAACTGAGGAATAGTGGTTCAGTGGTTCATGTTCTACCAGAAGCCCTCAAGGAAAAGAGTTCATGCAAATACAATCTTGATTTGCAGTTATGACTGTATATGGACACATCCACAACAAACTTCCCATCTTTCCAGAGCAAATCAGCATTGCTAAATGCCTCTCCTGCATTCACCTACAAGCTTTCTCATAGCTCTGTTTGGGACAATAGTAACTCACAAGCGCACATACAGTGTTCCTTTATCTAACAACTCTGTACAGCATCTGCTGATGCAGTAAGAGGTAAATTCCTTGAGGGCTGATTTTTAACATTCTACTAGAGTAGACTCAACTGCCGTAAACCCCAGAACAGGTGCACTTCTCACACGGCACTTTATATTCCTTGTGAGCTGACGTTCAGGCTGACTGTCTCTCTGGAGTGCAGGCTCTCGGCGTGTCAGCCAGGGGCCATCACAGGCTCTGATAATCCTTGCCAAGTTGCTAGGTGAGCTCACCAGGCCAGGAGAATTTTGCCTCTCCTATCACCACCAAGCTTTCCCATTCCTCCCTCCCCACTTCACGACTCAGGCAGCACTCAGGTCAAGCCCACACTTGACATTACCCCCAAGCAGCCAGGAGATCCTGTGGGTCTCAGCTGCAGTCAAATAGCCCGTCCCCACACCTGATACTTCACAGAACCCATGTGCTACTTCAATCCACAAGACAGTCCCTTTTCTCAAGGGTCTGCAAGCTAAAAAAAAAAAATTGGCAACTGATTGGTCTCTATAAACTCAGTTTGGAGTGAGCATCAGCTGGCAACCTCTTGCTTCAGTTCTTCGCTATGAAGAGTCTGAGATCTCAAGGGCGAGTTATACAAAGCCTGCAGCATAAAGCACTGCCTGGCTCCCTTCTACACCTTGGGTACATGCCAGCTAAAATGGTGACTGAATCTGTCAAACACAATTCCCAGTCTCTCTTGCTCCAAAACGCTATCCAAAAGTGACAGGCTTTCTACTTCCCTGAGAATGCTAATTTTTGTTTGGAGTGCAGTAAGTGCCACAACAAGCACAGTGCATTCAACCACTTTACACAAATCAGGGCGGACTAAACTTCTGTTACCTAAAGGGTCAATTGGATTTAACTGGGAAATTTTATTTCTGACCTCTGCACCTAGACAGAAAGGAGTAACATAATAATAATATAATTTAGACAGACAAATGATAATAATGTCTAATTTCCCTTGTGTAGCCATTTCTATTTATTTCTTTTCTTTGTGTTATCCTGGAGTACTTACTTGAAGCATGCAATTGCATTCTGTTTGAGTGGTTAATACAGCATGAAGAGAAATCCATACTTGTCATGACATTTCAGACCCTGCACAGCAGAACCACATACAATATTATTTTTGGCTACGGAAAGCAAAACAGTGCAGATGCTATAAAAAGCAAATGACCAAAAATCTAAACTCCTATAAACTCTTTTTAACATAAATAACTGTTGATGCCTTTCTTGTGCAGTCTGGGATCAGCTCTCTTCCATTACAAAATATGATACAACATATTTCTGCAGTCATCTATCACAGTTCTGAAAGATACGTTAAGGATGAAGATTCTTTTGAGGTAAAACTTTCAGAGACCTTTTACGGACTTTTATTATCCTCTAATTGTTCCTCTGTCAGGGTTCAATTTTGCCTTCCTTTTGTAAGCAACACTTTCACTGAAGGAAAGCTCAATGTTGCATCTGTATTAGCTAGCTAGGTTTGTCTAGGTCAGTGACTTTTCCATATCTGTCATCAATACCATGAGTCTCACTAAAGCTTGCAAAATCTTCTGCAGATATGTATGAATCCAAACTCCCACAGAGAATATTCTTGAGAATATTGTCATATTCACTGGCTTTTGTGCTGAAGCATGAAGATTTAAGTTCCTCATAATTTCTTAATCCTATCAAATATAGTTGTGTATTTTCTAATCATCTATATAGAGTCTAATACTTAAAAAAAAAAAATCTTACTAAAATCCTAAGCATTCAGTATGTTAACTTCATGAGTTCAGAAAATTCTTGCTGTTTTTAAGCCCTTACTCTTCCTCCTATGGAATTAAAGTGACAAAAGCCCGCTCACTTTCTCTTTCTATCATTATTATCCCTCCTTGAATTTTGAATCCTCTTTTATTTTTTTTTTGCATAACATCCCCAAGATTCTGCTTTTTTTTCCACATGTTTAATCAGCTTTCACTCCTCTCTGAATACTTAAGCCTGTGTTGCATATATTTTCACAAAACATGGTCACCAGAAAGGGAAGAGGATAAATATGGCATTCCTAACATGCTTACATTGAGTTCTCTCTGGTGACACTTGGGCCTTTTTTTCCCCATGAACTGGGAAAACAGCTGTGAAATTCATTACTATTCCGTGAGCACAACTTCACAAGCCTCAGCAGTGAGTTTCACCCACCAGTACGCTCCATATCATTTTTCCATATGGTAACCTATTGACCTATAATAGTATTGCCTGAACATTCTGAAGAAATATCTATACATTAGAGCCAACGTTTTTCCCTTTGGTGAAGTTCAAATTGTTTTACAACCACGTGTTTAATTGTGTATTGCTTTGGGAAACTGTGCTGTGGCTTCAGCAAAAGCCACAAGCTCTCTCATAAGATCTGAAAGGCATTGCAGGAGCCCTATTTTAATGAAATTGCATTTGCAGTGTTGCAGGAAAACATCTTCTGGCTCCTTGAAAAGATGAGAAAAAGAACAAAATGGAACCACAAGAAGAGCAAGCCATGTGGGCTGGATTAGATGATCTTCTGAGGTCCCTTCCAACCTCTAACATTCTGTGATTCTGTGATTATAAAACTACTACTTTTTTAAGGAGTTAGGAGTGCCAAATCTTGCCGTCTCTGGAAAGGCACGAAAAGCAGACCCAACATAAACCTGTAAAAGGACTTTACGTTTTGTCAACACCACGCAGTTTAGAGGTGCATCAGCTTCTTTACAGGTATGCAAGCTTTTGAAGTCACTTGGGTTTTCCTGTGCTACCGAGTGCAGAGCGACACAGGCAAGCTCAGAAGCGGCACACATCTCATAAATGCAAAGAAGGGCAGGAGGTCTGACGTTCTGGTTAAGTCTCACATGCTTCTGACGCAGAGTCAATGCAGTAGTTATACTGCATTGGTCTCCTCCATCAATCAATCTTGTAAACTATGAGGGAATTCAAGATTCAGAGACACAGAAATCACCCTAGAAGCCTACATAATTTCCAGGGAAAATGATATGACAAAGGAATGATTCAGTATTGAATTGGATCTGCCTTGCTGTTACCCTTGCTCTGGAACTCATGAGCTGAAGGCATGGACTAAAAATGCCTTAGAAATATTTCACTACTGAGTACAGAACTTTTCAACAAGTTTCTCACCCCATTACTCAGCTGAGACAGAAGAGGATGTTATTGCCCCTTGTAAAAATCTCTTTTTATGCATGTCACGTATAGAATTTACTACTTAAAACTGGAAATGAGGGTTCCTTCTCATGGCTGAGATGCAAGAAATTACCACATACTGCTTATTGTCAGCTTCAGAATCCTTATGACTCATTTCTTTTACTCTCATAAGACACTTGAAATGGAAACACAATTTCAGGACAGAGAGATCACTCTTAACATGGTGAATGACTTATTGTACCATCACAAACTTTCATAGTGCTACTACTGGTTTTAAAGGAAGTTTTATCTTATATTTCACTTGGATTGTGACTATACTGAGTTTTCTGTTTGGAATATTTGTTGTAGTTCGGTAAAGCATGTGGAGATACATGCACATCAGATTCCATAATACTCTACCCCAGCACATTACTGAAGAACACTAACTGCTTAAACTGCACTTGCAAAAATGAACTTGGAAGAGACTAAAAACAAAAAAAAAACAACACCACAAAAGTTCTTTTTCTAAACCAAAGAGCAGAATCATGGTCAGAGTTTTCATTTTACTGCCTCAATAACCCTCAGTTAAAATCATTGGGCTCACATACACAATCAGAAAAAACAACAGGCAAATAAAGGAAGTAGAGGCTTGCCACAGCATCAAGAGTTCCTGCCTCTGAAGAGGAGCACCTCAGAGTCCACAGTGCTGATTTTGCTTTGTTTGATCTACCAATTACATTTTGCAACAAAGTATTCACTTAGCCCTGAAAAAACACACTTCTGTTTGCATTATCTTTGCTGGACTGCCATAATGCCCTCTCCATTTCAGAGCCTCTGAGAACACAGAATAGAAATTCAGATCTAATTTATCTCACAGCAGTCAAGACAGGCCTACTAGTCAGCAACTTAGTAAGAGACATCAGACTGGAATAAAACCAGAACTTTACATTAAAATATTTATACATATGCGTGTGTGTATGTACACAGACATTTTAAAGTCCTCTGACTTGCACGATCTTTAGTAATTCACTGGCTGTTAGTGGGCTGCACACTCGGCCACAATCCAGGTATTCAAACCCAGGAGAAACAGCGGCACCGTCAACAAGTACAGACAAACAAACTAAACTAGATCCAAAGAACCCTGCTACTTCCTTTTTGACACAGAGGAAATATCAGGTTGTCTTTTAATATGTGCACACCAAGTAACAAAAGTGACAACAGGTTTTCGCAGTCTTTGCTTGGGATGGATCTCTGGTTTAAGACAAATTTAGGAAATACATTAGAAGTTACGTTCTTCAGCAAACTACACCTTCTACTACCACTTAGTGTCTTATGAGTATGCCTAAATAATAACTATTACTGACTGCTTCAGCTTCTTGTGGTCAGTAGAAGCCCCTATTTCAAGCCTTGAGAACACTAAATCTGAAATTTAAACACTCCTGAAATCACTGAGAAAATTACAGTATTTGAGTTAGGAAGGAATCATCACACTTCAAATCTTCTTTTACCTTTTGTCTCCTACAGAGGTAAATGATGGCCTGATTTTTATCTTTTAAAGAAAGGAAAACAAAACAACAAAAAAATCCTTCCCCACCCTTGCTGCCTGCTTTCCTCTGTCAGCTTCCCAAAACTGAAATACCTAGTTGCAGTTCAAAACTTGGCTTCACCAAAATGGACAAGTCCCAGATCTAAACAGAACAGCAAAAGAAATAAAAGAGCTAATGCATGAACCTACTTCTTCATGGCTTCACAATTTGGACCACTTCAGATAATGTTAGATACCTGAGTATAAAGTACTTTCGTATTATAGAACCACCTGAATGAACGTACAGGTTCTAGAAAACTATGCAATGATTGAGAAAAACATTCAGAATAACTTAAACCTAGAGCAAATAGAGAAATTCAGTTGATTCAATTTTGGTTCAGCGAGGAAAAAGCACTATCCCTCAGATGCTTTTTTGAAACAGTAGCAACACATAACAATGCCTAATTTTATACACCATATTTAAAATAGCTGGCCATAGTGTAGAAATGAGGAAGCAGACCTAGTGTGCCATTCATAGTAAATATGCCTCGTGTATACTGCTTTGCTAGTATCACTAAGTAGAAAATTTAGACTATCCAGTACATACTTTTTGAAGGGTTGACAGCTGCTTTTCTGCTCATTATGTACCCTGCCATTGCTTTCAACACCATTTCTGAGCAAAGGTACAAAAAAGCCAATTCACATCATAGGAAATCCTCTGCTCCCCTAGCCTGAAACTCTAGAGCAAAGATTTAGAAGAAAGAACTATAAGCATTGGACAGTAGTTTAGGAAGTGACATCTAAATGACACCACTTTACACTATTTTTTAAGTTAGAAAAATAAAATAATACCTGCTCCACAGGTCTTAGCAATGACTAAAGACTAAAGCCACACACCACAGAGGAGCTCCACTCAGTGAACACAGAAATGACTACACTGCAAGGGAATAAGAAAGCACCTAGCAAAACATTACCTTCCTTTTCATTTTTTTCTTTGTAAATAAGCAATGAACAGCAGCTGATACTTACAGAAAGGCTCTATAAAGCAGGGTGTGTACTGTGTGACTCTCCTGTCTGTATACTGAGAGTGGTTCCAGCAGCTTAACAGAATTAATCTGAGTTAGAACTGGCTGCCAATCCATTTGTCTGGTAGCCTAAAAGAAAGAACTATTCTTGATAAAAACTGATTAATTTTAGGTCCTTTATAATTTGACTTCCTTAATACTGTGTGATAACTAGCTCTGCAATTTACCTGTACTTTCCATGGAAAAGTGCTTCCTTCTGTTCATTTTAAATTTTCTCTTACTTCTCTTGGAGACCCCTTAGAGTTCCCATGTTACAAAATGCAGGTAATTGTGATTCCCTGCTCACATTTCAGTACCATCCGTATTGTTATATACTGCTATTATATTATTACCATATCTTTTCATGCGGCAATCCTAATCTATCGTGTTTCTCCTCCCTTACAGGCAGCTCCACACGTTTAACCATTCTTCTTGTCCTCCTTTATAGATTTTATCAGTTTCACTGTGACCTTTGAGAGACAGGATCATCAGATCTGCATGCAGAATTTGAGATGCATAAGTACACTTGAAAAATGAGGTTGTTTTGTTCTCCACTCCCTAAGACTCACAAGATTTTTTTTTTCTTACTGCTACTAAGCATTCAACTAGTGTATTCCAAGAAATATCCACAATAGATGCAAGATCTCTTTCCCATGTGGTAATAACAGTTTTAGAATTTACTACTGTGTACATGAGTGCATATATATTTGTATTGGGTTGGCTCAGCCGGATTT
>NW_009728405.1:0-519 GCF_000703405.1 Apaloderma vittatum
AACTTAGAGATCCCCCCCAAACTTGGAGATCACCCTGAAACTTGGAGGTCGCCCCCAAAATCAGCCTGGGTGCTCCTCAAGGATGAGGATGCTTGAGGATCTCCAAGTGTTGAGTCCAAATTTTGAGGTTCCACCAAAACGGTTCAAACCGGGGATGGATTTTGGGGTACGAGGGGGTTCCCCAAACCTGTAGGGCCCCCTTCAAACTTAGAGATCCCCCCCAAACTTGGAGATCCCCCCCAAACTCAACCCAAGTGCTCCTGAGGGATGAGGATCCTTGAGGAGCTCCAAGCGTTGAGCTGGAATTTTGAGGTTCCACCAAAACGGTTCAAACCAGGGATGGATTTTGGGGTACAGGGGGGTTCCCCAAACCTGTAGGGCCCCAAACTTGGAGATCCCCCTCAAACTTAACTCGAGTGCTCCTAAGGGTTGAGGATGGTTGAGGAGCTCCAAGCGTTGGGCTGGAATTTTGAGGTTCCACCAAAACAGTTCAAACCGGGGATGGATTTTGGGGTACGA
>NW_009728406.1:0-340 GCF_000703405.1 Apaloderma vittatum
GGGTTGTCCATCTTGAGTTGACCCATCTTTGGATGCTCCACCTTGGGTTGGCTACCTTGGGCTGACCTACTTGTTGGGTTCCCATCACCCCTGGGTGCCCGAGCTTGGATTGTCCACCTTGAGTTGACCCACCTCTGGGTGCCCTACCTAAGGTTGTCCATCTTGAGTTGACCCATCTAGAGCTGACCCACCTCTGGGTGCCCTACCTAGGGTTGTCCATCTTGAGTTGACCCATCTAGAGCTGACCCACTTCTGGGTGCCCGTACCTTGGGTTGTCCATCTTGAGTTGACCCATCTAGAGCTGACCCACCTCTGGGTGCCCTACCTAGGGCTGTGCATC
>NW_009728406.1:393-800 GCF_000703405.1 Apaloderma vittatum
CCCCCTCGGGGTCCCCTACCTAGGGTTGTCCATCTTGAGTTGACCCATCTAGAGCTGACCCACCTCTGGGTGCCCCACCTTGAGTTGTCTACCTTGGGTTCACCCATCTTTAGATGCTCCACCTCAGGGTGCCCCCACCTTGGGTTGACCTACTTTTCGGTCCCCACCACCCCAGGGTGCCCGTACCTTGGGTTGTCCATCTTGAGTTGACCCATCTAGAGCTGACCCACCTCCGGGTGCCCTACCTTGGGTTGAACCACTTTTGGGTCTCCACCACCCCAGGGTTCCCCCACCTTGTGTTGCCCATCTTGAGTTGACCGGCCTTGAGTTGACCCACCTTGGGATGCTTCACCCCTGGGTGGCCCCCACCCTGGGCCACCTCCTCACCATGTGACACCCCCCATGCT
>NW_009728407.1:0-2352 GCF_000703405.1 Apaloderma vittatum
GGCCGCTCTCTCGCTTGTTTGTTTGTTTGCTTTTGGCTTTTGTTTTCTGCTTTGCAAACCTCGTTTAAGTAAAGATCCGGCTAGGGAGCCTGGCGGGGTTCTCTCTGCCCCTTCCTTCTGGACGATGGGTTTTATAGTGGTCAGCCCCGCGGAGGCTCTTTCAAAAGTGACAGCCCCAACAATGGGGTTCAACAAAGTTCTCCACTTGAGCTTCATTCAGGGCGAGCTCCGGGCTCCTCCATTGGTCCGGGGCTGCAATTTATGATTGGATTAGACTTCATAAGCAACCGGGGCACAATGGCCCCTCCACAAAGAAAGTGTAGTCATCAATTTTGCATATTGACCGCCTCTTTGGAATACAGCGCTCCAAAGGCTCCCAGCAGGGTTTTGTTCAGAGGCAACACACACAGGCTAATTAAATGCCTATTTAAAAGTTTCGAATGACATCTTGCCTCGTAGAAAGGGAATTATTTAAAGAAAGCACTAAATTTATTTGCCGCTCCCCCGCTGAGTTTAGGAAATAAATCAATAAATATTCATATAAACTTATCTGAGGGCTCTCAGAAAAGCACAGGTTTTATGGAATGGAAAATACAAATTAAAAAACGTGGAACCAAGCTCTGCTAAGGAGGTGGCGGTGAAATAATCGGAGAGCGGACCCCATCGCGGTTTGAGCGCGTCCTACCCCCTGCTATTAGTTCGCAGCGAAATTTGTGCCTGCGGTGATGGTTATTTTTCTATCTGCTCGTGAAAGGTCCGATATAAAGTGAGCTGAGGTATTAACCTGTACTTTCAGGATTCGAGCTTCTTACGAGTCTTGTGTGCGTGTGCTCGGGCTTGTCTGTATCGGACTGAAGTGTGAGCCTTATTGTAGCCGATGAGAATTCTGCTCCGAGAAAATCTGAGCACTGAACACAGAAAGATCTGAGCAGCTTTCTAGGACTAGAGCAGCCCTCTCAGATTCTCAGTCGGCTGGTCCTCTTAAGCTCATTCACGTTAAAAATAGTGGCACTCGCTACCCCCCGACCGTTCAAACGAAGGCAGCGCTGCAGCATTTGGCTCCTTTCGGCTAAAGCAGCCCGAGCTGCTCCCAGTTTATCGGTAACGGTGGCTCGAAGCCCTCTCGACGTCGCCAAATCCACCTGGATTCGCTTTTTAGCTGCGTGCGTGTGCAGAATTTCTGGACGTGTATTCAGCTTGCAGAGCTCTAAGTCCCTTAACTTTGGTGCGAGGGACAAATGACATCGTCTAATGGAAAAGTAGAAAAGAGGGATTTTTCTGGCAGAGAGTTTTTGTTTGTGGTGGCAAATATGGAAATAGGCGCGAGTGTAGTTAATATCTTTTGGAGCTGGGTGATGAAAGCAGCTATTGAGAGCGGTTTTACCTGATTTCTCTGTCAAAGACTATAACAGATGTGTTAAATGTCCTATGTTTTAAAAGCACCCTATTCAGTCCTTTGGTGTGGCTGAACCTTTGCAAGCAGAAGTGTGCAGCTCAACCATGCAGCCTTTATCCTATTAACCATGAACTAACTGTCACCTTCAGCTGTTTTCCCTTTTTACTTTTTAACACAAAGCTTTCTCAAAAATCTTATTAACCAGCTTTATTTCTCTCGATGGTTTTTGTCCGGACGTTTTGTGTTGATTATCTCCATGTCGATGCTTTAACCATTCAATAAAAGTGCATCTGCGATTTATATCACATTAGGGAAGAAAGAAAGTCTGTTAAACCTCTCCCTTGATTCAAATCAAAAAGTTATTTATTAAAGAGGACGGAATCAGCCCTCGAAATTGTATGATCCTGACAAGCTTTCCCGATGCTGTACGCCGGCCTCCAGCAGATGAGCATCTGCAGAGGCTGACTTGGAAGATCCGCTGTCTGAAAGCATCGCTTTGAAATAAAACCTCGCTAGAGTTTTTTCCCCCCCCTCCCCAGTTTTGTTAATCTTGGTGCTTAGCAGGTAAAGAAAAAAGGGAAGGCAGGCGCGGGCAGAGCCCAGGGCTCGGGAGGGGGGAGATGCTGGCGAGTCCCCGGCACCTGCCCTCTGCCCCCGGCGGGCACCGCGGGGGATGGGGAGAAGCGGGGGGGCTGCCCCGACCTGCTCCAGGTTGAACTTTCCTCTCCCGCCACCTACCTCCCCCAGCGCTTCGAGGTGGTCTCAAGCCCGTTTACACCCGTGGCTGCTCTCAAGGTGTTACTTTTCAGCAGCCTCTCGGGCGCTGGCGAATGCAAAAAGCAAAGGGGGCTTTTCCAATAAAATGACTGACTGGCACACCCCCCCCGCGCCTCTCTCCCACCTCTCTGCCCCGTCTCTCTCCCCTGCTCCTCTCGCCGCCGCCCTCCCTCCTCCTC
>NW_009728407.1:2373-2970 GCF_000703405.1 Apaloderma vittatum
TACCCATCCCGGCACTTCCCAACCCAGCTCCGCCCGGGCTGCTCCGAGAACACTTCGTTTTTTACAGTCATTATACGTTTCCTTTGAGATGATTTACTCCTTTCTTTACATATACATTGAGGGCATTTTGCCTCACTATAGACCAACTGCTGCTAATTTCTCTGGTTTAAAAAAGAGGGTCTGACATTTTCTGGAAGGTTGGGTCAAACGCATGCTGGGGCACACGTGGACCCAGTTCCTTGTGATGCGTCTGAGCACACTCATAAAGAATTCCTTAAGCACCAAGGCAAAAGGGACTAGACATCTATTGAAAAGGAAGATAGAGCATAAGAAACCAAGAAATCAGACGAAAGGATCTTATTTTAAGTGATCTTCTTTGGAAGTTTCTTTTCAAAGGCAGTGATCATTTAAGAGAAAGTGAATTCTAATGTCTCAGGATAAAACCTGTGACTAATGCCGTTTGACCTATGCTCATGCCGTTTTGTGTTTCCTGCCATTCATTTTAATGTCGTTATCTTCAAATTTATTTCTTAAAAGTCACTCACTTGTTTTGTCTCAAAAAAAAAAGAAAAGAAAAAGGAAAACCTCCCGTAAAAC
>NW_009728408.1:0-245 GCF_000703405.1 Apaloderma vittatum
GCTGCCAGGACTGAGCATTCTTCCCAGCCAGTCTGGGTGACGAGGTCTCCCCGGGACACTGACGCCCCATGTGCTGTCTCCCCAGCACGGAGGCCAGGGCTGGACACCCAGCTTTCTTGAAGCCCTTTGCTCTGCCAGCCCCTCCTGCTGCCCCACAGCTTCCAAGCAGGGTCATGGGCAGAGCCCCAAGGAACAGCCAGCCCCCCGGGACAGGCAGCCGAGAACAGCCAGCAGTTAGTTGCCCT
>NW_009728408.1:389-595 GCF_000703405.1 Apaloderma vittatum
CGGGGGGCCGCCGGCTGCGGGAGACACATTTGTATTCAGGCTGAGCCAGGCTTCACCTCCCCTCCTCGACTGACTGTGCTGGTTCTGGCTGGCAGCCCGTCTTCCAGGCCAGGGAAAGATAGATGAGTGATTAACTGCACCATCGGCGGATAATTCCCCCATTAAAAAATGAAAATGCAATTGAGTGCCATTATCGGGTACTCTCG
>NW_009728408.1:665-1342 GCF_000703405.1 Apaloderma vittatum
GCCCCCTCTCCTCTCACCCACAACAGGTGCCTGTGGGATTGAGACACCTGAAGCCTTGATACCCCTCCCCACCGTGGGCACAGCAGCCCCTGCAGCTCACCAGGGATCGAGTGCTGGGTGATGCAGGGTTAAGCCCTGCAGCCAGGAGGTGGAAAGGGGGCAGAAGCAGCATGCTGTGGGGCTGGGGTCTGGACAAAGGGGCCCGCCGGAGAGTGCAGGCTGTGCTCCCTGCCTAGGATTTAATCTGCACCTTGGGAATTCATTTGCATCCTAGGAAAAGAAGTGGGGGATCCACAGGAGCTCGCTCTGTGCCCACCCAGCCCCGGGTGGGGAGAAGGGCTGCCTGGGATCAGCACCCAGCTTCAGCCCTGACCCATGGGGCAGCTCCTTGCCCTGTGCCAGATACAGACCCACCCTGCCCAGGCACAGGGCATGCCTAACCATGGCCATGGGGCCAAGGGGAACGAGGGGCGAGGAGGGGCATGGAGCACAGCCCTTGCAGCCTGTCACCAACCAGCATGTGGAGCTCAGCACCACACAGCACTGATGCCACTGGTGTGAGGCAGGAAGCAGGGACAGAGTGGGGTGGGGAGGCCACGGGTGATTTTCCCGGTGCAGAGAAACAGCTGCCGTGGGTGACCTGATACCTGCTCAGCTTATACTACAGGACCTGCCTC
>NW_009728409.1:0-818 GCF_000703405.1 Apaloderma vittatum
GAAGGGGCTGCTGGAGGAATGGCTCTGCTGGCCACTGCTCCCTGGGGTCTCCTGGTGCCCAGCACACGCGCCCTGGGCTCGGACAGTGCTCACATGAGCCCTGGGGAGGTGGTCGCACTGCCCACAGCTTCATCTCCGTGCAGTTTTCTGAGCTCAGAGGGTTATTTCTGAAAACGTTCAGTACTTTCTTTGATCTGTGCCTCTGTCTAAATAGAAACTCAGATCCACATGGTCATTTCAGAATAAAACCTCTCCTATCATTCATGTAAAACCATCTGGGTTTGTATAAGGTGACCGATATTAAAAATTCCAACCTGCAAAGGAAATTAAATATATCTATTTCTTACACATTTCTCTGTGTATAGAAAACAAACAACTTTGGTTGCTTATGATCACGCCTGCTTTTTGACCTTTGTCCATGGAAAACCTCTGCTCATTTCTTACTTCTCCATCTTTTCCCTTCTGGCATCTCCTCATCCCATCGCGTTCGCTCTGTTCCTAGTTTTTGTATGTTCTTCATTAAACTGCCGTCCACGTGACCACCTTTGCCTATTGCTTGTCTTGGCCTATTCAGGAGAAAAAGGCCTATGAAAATGGGCAGAGCTTGGATGATGGTCCCATATCTCAGGGGGAGGGGGGATGGGGGGGTGGACTGCCAACCACTTTCTGATGAAAACAAGCTGCTTTGTTCCAGAAAATGAAAGAAACCCTGGAACCAAGCAGGCTCCCCAGTGCCCTGCCGTGCTCTGTGGCCGCTGGCTCTCCCTGGAGCAGGCGGGATATGTTTCACGGAGGGCGTGGGATGGCCTCCCCGGAGT
>NW_009728410.1:0-4028 GCF_000703405.1 Apaloderma vittatum
ACCCGAGGGGGGCATGACTGTGGCAGAGATTGCCCATAGAGGCTTTGGCTGCCCCCTCCCTGGAGATGCTCAAGGCCAGGGGGGATGAGGCCCTGAGCACCCTGGGCTGGTCAAGGGGGATGGATCAGGTGAGCTCTGAGGTCCCTTCCAGCCTCAGACATTCTATGATTCTATCCCTCTGCTGCTCAGCTCCCTCCTGGGACCTCTCTGCAAGGGCAGGCAGAGCCCAGACGGCAGCTCCACGGAGCTCTGCAGCTCCACGGAGGTCCACGCCCTGCCCCAGCAGAGCCCGGCAGACACATGGGGACCGTAGAAACTCATACTCCTCCTTCCCACATACCACAGCTTCAGAGCTGGAGCAGCTACTCCAGCACTTAACCCTCAGTGAGGTGGGTTGGGGACCTCCCCTGGGGTCCTCTGGGCCAGCCCCCGAGCCAGGGCACCCTCCAGGGCTCGCTCTTACCACCATCTGGGCCACGAGCTCAGCTTTGCGGGAGAAGACGAAGTCCCCACACTTCACACCAGTGTAGATGGCTTGGCTGATCATACAGATGCTCCGGATGAGGCACAGCTTCAGGGTCAGGTCCTGAGAGCAGAAACCCCAGGTGAGAAGCGAAGACCATGTTTACCCCACCATGGCAACTCGTCATCCCACCCCGCGCTGGTGTCCCTCCAAGTAAACCAGTGCTCAGGCTGCACACAACAGCTCAGCCGGCGCTGTTAGTCGCGTGTGGGCTCAGCTCTCTGCTCTTTATCCACGGTCCAGGCTCTCTGGTGACCGGGGTGGGGCAGAAGGAGACTCTGTCCCCTGTGTCACAGACTGGATGGACCCCTAGAGCAACCTGGCAGCGTTTGGGATGAGGAGGGTCCCCTCCTCCCCACAGAGGCAGTGCCCTGAGAGCGCAGACACTCGAGGCAGCTCCTGCAGTTGCCAAAGAGCTCATCCCTCCTCCCCAGCTCAGCGTCCAGGGGTCAAGAGGAGCAACCCCCAGTTAAGAAATCCCAGCCTTCCGGTGAGCCCCTGGGAGGGAGTTTGAGCAAGAAGATCCCTGGCTCAGGGGCTGGAGATGCTCTGCAGAAGCTGTTAGTGCCAGCAGGAGCCCAGAAGGAAAACGCGTTAGCGGAGCCCAGAGAAGAAGCAGTCCTTGGCCTGACAGCTCAAACTTGACAAATGCCATTTTTCTTGCTTGGCCTTTCTAAAAGAGAAATATTGAAAAATACAGCCCCTCGCCACCCCCCAGGACAGCAGTCTGGGGTTTAGCATCTGCTCGTTGAATGATTGCCGGAAAATGAGTTGGTTTTAGGGGAGGGACAGGCTGCAGCTCGATCTCTGGAGTCCTCAGGCTTCCCCAGGGTGGGGGGAGATGGTGGGGGCTGCCTGACCACCCACTCCACCAGCAAGAGATTCGAGCACTGCGCCGCACCAGAGCCCGGAGCGGGAACCCCGACCCTTGCCTCCCAGGATGGGCACAGCTTGTCCTGCCGCAAGCGCAGACCCGAAGGAGCTCGCTCCCTCCTGGGGATGGCTCTGTGAGCTCCAGCCGATGGCCATGTCCTGCCAGAAAGGCTTTTGTCCCTTCCCCTCTGCGGGCAGTTTTGGCTTTTTGAGGGAACAGTTCCAGCATGACAAGGGGTAATGGGTGGTAACTAGATCTACGGCTTAGACTAGATCTACAGCTTAGACTCGATCTAAGGAAGAAGTTCTTCCCCCTGCGGGTGCTGAGGCACTGGCATAGGTTGCCCAGGGAGGCTGTGGATGCTCCATCCCTGGAGGTGTCCAAGGCCAGGCTGGATGGAGCCCTGAGCCACCTGACCTAGTGGGAACTAGATGATTTTTGAGATCGCTTCCAATCCAAACCGGTCTATGATTCTAAGAAGAACCAGGCTGGGGAGCCCAGGGTGAGGAGCAGCAGCATCTCCCACAGCTCTCCCAGCCCCAAGGGCAGAGGTTGCTGTGTGACCCGTCCTGCGTGACCCTGCTCTGGCAGGGGGGTTGGACTAGATGATCTCTAGAGGTCCCTTCCAACCCTGAACATTCTGTGATTCTGCGATCGCTGCCGTGAGCACAGCGTGGAGCTGCTCCCGGGGAAAAACCCACAGCAAGAGGCAGAGAGAGACAGCAGCAAAGAGCACAGAAAGGTTCAGATTTAACGCCTCACACTGTACCTTGGTTTCTACCTTTATTCCCAGAACCTGAACAAGTGAAAAAACAAGACACGTTAGCAACGCGCGAGCGAGTGGACTCCGCACCGCTCGACCTTCTCCCAGGGAAGAACCGTGGGTCCCGGCGGGACCCTTCAGGCAGAGCACCCAGAACAGCCTGGCTGCTCCAGCTCTCCCTCCCCGGGGAGGATGTCGCATCCCAACACGGTTACCTTGGTGTTAAAGTACTGGAAGATGTTCTTCAGGATGTCTGCTTCGATCCTGGACAGCACCAGCTCCTTGGGCGCGTACGCAGCCACGTAGCCGTAGCACAGGATGAGGGTGCTCTTTATTTTCTCCACTTCATTGTCGCTGCGGTCCTGTTACAGCAGATGAGGAAGTTAATGGGGGGAACTGGGGGGAAAGCCAAGGCTGTCTCACGAGGAGCTGGGCTGCCTGAGCAGCTCAAGGTGCCCCCTAAAAGACAGAGACCCCCTGAGTGGGTTTCTCATCCCTTTGGTGACAGCAGAGACCTCCAGAGCCCTGATGCAGCGTGAGCTGCACGAACAGCTCGTCTCCATCCGAGGCACGAGCCCCAGTTTGCAATCGAGTGTCACCAGTGAGAGCCCTGGGGGGAAGCACATGAGCCCCAGCCTGGCCACGTTAACCTGGTTAACTGCTGGTTAACTAGCGTGCTAGAAATCAGCACCCGCTGCTGCGGAAAGGCTTCACCGACTCCCTCACAGCACCACAGGCAGGGTGGGGATGAAGGCTCCCTGGCCTCACAAGGTCTTCCTCACCCAGCTCCCCAGCACCTTTCTGTTGAGAGCCAGAGTCTGTTCCGTGCCCACGGGGCGCTAACCCTGTCATCGAACACTCAGTCATAGAGAATGGGAATTAAAATAACCTCCTGGGTCAGACAGTTTGAAGAAAACGTTTTTGCTGCCCGCGCTGGGCGCACAAAACTCCTTTTCCATGGAGGGCTTCTGTGTCCGAAGCAGCCTGCACGAGCCTTTTGCAGCAGGCGGTGCCGCAACGGGGGCCCTCGGGCTCCTACCTTGAAGATACTGAACAGTCCCACCGATTTCTTGAAGACGTCAGACCGCACGAATTCTTCCAGCTTGGCCAGCGTTTCCTCCAGGTGATTTATTGCACATATCCCAAAGCAGGAAGCGAGCCCCTGGAGGGAGCGGAGACAACCCGTGAGCAGAAAGCTATTAATTCCCTGACACTTAAAGAGAGCCTGTTTATCGGGTTTAATTCCCGGCATGTGAGCTGTGCCCGGCTGGAAGCATTCCTAGCAGCCAGCCCTCTCCTCTCCCAGGGGACAGAGGGCACGATAACGCTGTCCTGGGCTGGGAGACAAGCTGGGACCCAGCTGGAGAAGAGTCCCAGGGCCAGGACACCTCTCCAGCGGGGAACATCAGCCACGTGGCGGGACACAGGAGCTGGTTGAGCTGGAAGCCAGAGCAGAGGAAGCTTAGCGGGTCCTGCTGCACCTCCAGGAGGTCTAGCGAGCCAGGCTGAAACTCCATAAACAGTTTATCCAAGGGCAAGCCTCGCCGGAGTTGACGAAGCTGGAGCGAAGCCAGGCACCGCGAGCTTGTGTTTGCACCGTGGGGAGGCATCGAGCCGGAGCACGAAAATGGGCAGGAAGAGCTCGACCTCGAGCTCAGTCCCAGGTAGTGAAGGAGGGTGAAGAAAATGCCTCAAAGTGTTTACAAGCACATGATTTATAGTAGGGCCAGGACAAAGGGCAATGGTTTTAAAATGAAAGATGAAAAATATAAGTTAGAATTTTTTTACAGTGAAGGTGGTGAAACACTGGCACAGGTTCCCCAGAGCGGTGGTCGATGCAACGGAGCTGGGGAAGGGCCTGGAGGATA
>NW_009728411.1:0-16955 GCF_000703405.1 Apaloderma vittatum
TGTGCCAGTATAGGTTGGGGACGGACTTGATGGGGAGAAGTGTAGCAGAAAGGGACCTGGGGGTTCTAGTGGGCAGCAGGATGAGCATGAGCCAGCAATGTGCCCTCGTGGCCAAGAAGGCAAATGGCAGCCTGGGGTGTATTAGAAGGGGACTAGCAAATAGGTCGAGAGAGGTCCTCCTGCCCCTCTACTCTGCCCTGGTGAGGCCACATCTGGAATATTGTGTCCAGTTCTGGGCCCCTCAGCTCGAGAGGGACAGGGAACTGCTTGAGAGAGTCCAGCACAGAGCCACAAAGATAGTGAAGGGAGTGGAACATCTCCCTTCTGAGGAAAGGCTGAAGGAGCTGGGTCTCTTTAGTTTGGAGAAGAGGAGGCTGAGGGGTGATCTCATAAATGTTTATAAATATGTCAAAGGGGAGTGTCAGGAGGACGGAGCCAGGCTCTTTTCAGTGATGTCCAATGACAGGACAACGGGCAATGGGTACAAGCTGGAACATAGGAGGTTCCACAAAAATATTAGGAAAAACTTTTTCACTGTGAGGGTGCCAGAGCACTGGCACAGGCTGCCCAGGGAGGTTGTGGAGTCTCCTTCCTTGGAGACATTCAAAACCCACCTGGATGAACCGTGAAATCCCAAGGAAGTAGCCTCAGCAGGCAAAAAGCAATGCACTTCACTGAATGTTGCTGCATTCTGGTGGAAAGTATAAAATCAGCTTTTAGTTCACAAGAAATTGCAGCAAGAATCCAAAATCCACCGAATCTTAAAACCACTGGTAAGCCTCAGTTCCTTCCTTCTCCAGCCCTGGGCAGGAGGCTTCCTTAGAGGCATGTCGGGTCATTTCTGGGCATGCACTTGCGGTAGAAGAGAGAGTCAGGATTGTGAGTTTTGTCTCTTCTCCAGCGGGGCTTGTACAAGTTCACTCCGCTACTGCACTGATGAGACTATTGCAGGCAATGAGGTCATGACTGCAGTTACCTTGGACCTTCGAGGGTCTCTGGGGAATTGTAGCCCTTTTCTCTAGGAATGCAGCTGCACGCTTTCAACCTGCATTTATCTTACAAAGCAGCACGTCTCGAACTGAAGTTCTGCACAACAGGATTCTTCATAATGGACTTGACAAATCTAGGGCAGTGCACAGAAAATCTCCCTGCAAGGGAACAGGTTCAGGTGCACTGACACCGATTTTCACTCTTCAGCAGATGGAAGGCTATTTAGAGGTGGAACACTGAAGATGGCATTATTGCCAAGACTTGCACCTTGGGACTGAAGGGGAGGGAGCTGTCAAACAGAGAGGTTATGCTGGTAAGAGACTCCCAGACCACCCCAACCATTGCAGCAGAAGGACTGAATGATCAGTGATGCTGAGCAGATACTTCTTTTATGGGGATAAAGGGCTTGATAAAGAATTGTTGTCCCTGTGGAATGTGTCCAAGGACAGATATGCAATGTGTCTGAGGAAAGATTCTAGGAGGAAGAAGAAGTGTACAGCCACCCAAGCAGATGGAAGGTGGTAGCACTGACTGGCCTAACAGACTTGTTTGTATGTGCATGGTGTAGCCTGGAGATGAGCTGCCAGGGTTGGCTGAGCTCGTTGCCTCCCTGAAGACTTTTGGATGGAATCCTTAGACTGGGATCTCTCTGTGAACTCAATGAAGCATACACCAGTTCCAGACTCTGTTGCCATGCTCAGTAGCTTGTGGGAGAGAAGCAGTGTAAAGACAGTCTCTCCACTCTGGACTTTAGAGGTTATTCTGGTGGGGATCAAGATCTTCACTCCTCTGCTTTAATGAAGGAAATG
Organism: Apaloderma vittatum; assembly: GCF_000703405.1. Taxonomy (NCBI): domain Eukaryota; kingdom Metazoa; phylum Chordata; class Aves; order Trogoniformes; family Trogonidae; genus Apaloderma; species Apaloderma vittatum. Next base: position 1,800 of record NW_009728411.1, read on the forward strand.
TCCCAGGCAGGAATAGAGTCCTGGAGGATCATACAGAATAAAGCTAAAACAGGCATGCTTCAGCTTCTGGTGAATGGCAAAAGGAGAGGGAGGAACAGGCTTTTTATTTTGCTGCCCCACCCTGAGAGTAGCTATTGGACTCTGTAAAGCTGCTCAGGTATTGCTAACTCACTGTGTTAGAATTTGCTTGATAACTCCCATGGATATAAGAGAGGAGTGAGGGCTCATTTGGGAAAAGGCAGAAAGAGAGGGAGTATGGAAAAGATCTTGGAAGGAAAGCCAAGGACAATCAGATATAGTCATGATGTTTTGGCTGGGCTGTATATTGAATAATACTTCTGAGTTGCCCATAAAGTCAAGATCCTGGCAGAGGATGGATCTCGATGCTAACTCAGCATTTGTATGCTATGATGAGAATACCATGGGGACTCAGTCCATTTTCCTCATTGAAATGATCAACTCAAGTGAATTAACTTGGTTACCACTCCATCCAAGTGAAATCATTCTCCTTTGAAGTTCTCCTTCCTTATTCATGCTATGTTTGTGCTCTCTGTATGAAATTCAACGTGTCTCAAAGGCAACTGGAGTCACAGAAGGGACTCCGAGTCCTTTTATCCAAAACATACCTACACAGAAAACTAACCCTGTTTTCAGACAATGTAACAGCTCTCAGAGTAAAGAGACAGGAGAAGGTAGCATGGCTGGACTGCTGACTATACCTCTGCTTGCTGCCGTTGAAATGGACTGATTCAGGGGACTTTGCTCACTCACACTAGAGCAAGGTGGAAGGTGGCAAACCTTGTTCTGATGTTACATAAGCATATCGTGCAACTTAAACTGGGGGATCAGTTCAACCCTGTAGCTGTGAGCAGGCATGACTGTAGTGAAGTAAAATTGTTCCGAGATGGAGTGAGAAGGGGCTTAGGGACTGGCTTTTCTGTCATGTCTCTCAGGGAGAAAATCTCAGTGAAAGCCACCAGTATTAATGAAAGCCAATTGGTACTTGATAGGAATTATTTTGCTATTTTGTCAGCGTTGGTTGGAACACAGGGATTTAGGAAGATTTCCTTTTTAGAAGCACATCTAGGAATGCTGTGCTGTCTCTGAGCTGTGAGTTGCACAAGCCTTTGGGAATTTGTATTTCTCTCAGGATCTAGTTTGTATTCAGCTTTTCAGATTTTTATGGAAGACCAACAAAACCATTTTACTGGCACCCATTAACTAGATGAGAACGCACAAGCACAGACACAAATCCTACCTACGTGCTGTGAGGGAGCCAAAGGGATGGAAAGGAAATTGAGGTTAGCAGCTGTAATCACTGCACCTTTTCTAAAAAATGACCCCCACAAGCTAAGGAGAGGAGAGCCAGGAAGGATAAACAAATAACTTTTCACATTGCAGTAAACTGCCAAGTTCCAAAGAATGGGCTTCAAGAAATAGACCTCTCAAATCATTCAACAGGTCATATCAAAGAAATGGCACGTGAGAAAGTGACCTCTCTTGCCCACTGTCATGATGTGTTCAGGAACTGAAGTGAGAATGGGACACAGTCAGTGGGGACCAGCATAGCACGTAGGGATCCCAGAGAAAGGCACATGCTACAGCTGAGACATTTCCTAACTGTGTTTTCTGGCATTGCATTTAGTTCTGATCAGAGTCATTTGTTGCTCTTTGTTGGGCGCATGTGAACATTCCTTCCCATTTAAAAGGAAGGAGAAGGAAGAGCTCAGCTGCAGGGGAGAATAGAGAAATCAGGGAGCGAGGGAGGGAGCAGCGAAGGAAAGAGCAGGTATAGTGCATGTCTGATGATGTCCATCTGTTCCTCATTAACCAGATGTCCCCCACCCACCTCCTGAAGTGCCATTGACTGCGTATTGTCAGGACAAGAAGGGGATAACAATGCCACCATGGAGCAGACATTCATACACCAACAGGAGCCCTGCCATGCAGCCATCCCTCCCTTTACTACCCTTCCAGATTGGATGCCAAGTTCCTCTTTTTCTTAATCGGCTTTTAAACAGTTATATCCTCATAAAGCTTCTTGCACTATAATTGCCATGTGTTTCATCTCACTCTGAAAACGGCAAGTAATTTCAGCCCAGTTTACCAGAATCAGACCTTACTTCCTTTAAGTGTATCACCACGTCCTGCAGTACGTAAATGAGAGAAGAGCAAATCCTTGATTTAAAAAAGTGATTTCTGCTTGCCAAACTTCATCATTTTAGGAGTCAGAGAGTCCTTGGAATCACACCTGTATCCAAAGAACAGCAATAGATTTATGGACAATTCAACCTACTAAAGATTATTCAGAAATGCGAGAAGAGCCGTAAATTACTTTGCCTATGTTGTTAGCCAAGGACCATTTATAATAAGAGCCCATCGAGTCATCCTTAATTCAAAGGTGATCTGTGCATTGGTCTGTGTGTGGGTATGTCAGCATAGGAAGACTCTGTCTCATACCCAAGGCTGTATTCACAGCCCGTTCATGGGAAGTCTTCCCTTACATCCACGTCCCTGATGAAACCAAAGCACTCTGTCCTCTACCCTCTAAATCACACTGCAGCACAGCTCGTAAATTGTAGTGTGCAAATGGAGCATCTGCTGAGCTGCAGCCTCAGATAATGTGATGCTTCCACCTATTTTCCATTATAAAAACACTCAGGTTATGCTGTGCATTGTGTTCCTGACTCATGTAACAGCTAGAAGATAACTTGTATTCTGATCTTGTCTTTTTGCTCTGAGCTCCTACATAGGGAGCTTGAATGGGTAGAGTAGATCCAGATGGGCTGGTGTCCTCCAGAACCAGCAGCTCTGAGCACTTGCCAGATGATCAACTGAAGTCTTCAGTCACTTGTTGAGATAAGTATCTCTACATCTTTCTAAGTCATTGTACTTACTGAGTCTGCAATGCTACTAGGATAGCACTAGGTTTAAATGCCTCTTCCCTGGGTGCCAGCTGTTGAACAGCTGGTCCCGAGCTTCATGTTGGTGTGGGGCTTCTGCATGAGTTGTGCGCTCTTCTTGATGTCACAGTGTTGCTACATTGGTGTAACTATGAGGGTAGCTTCAGAGCGGGTGTCTGATCACCATTAGGGTTGGACTAGATGACCTTTAAAGTTCCCTTCCAACTCAACGCACTCTATGATTCTACAATTCTATGATTAGGCAGAAGAGTCCTTCATATGTCATTGACATTAGTTGGTCCTTGAATCTTGGTGGGTGATGACTGAGACCGAACACAGGGAGTGGTGGGATTGCTGAGCCATTTGCACATCTCAAAAAGCTGAACAAAGCCAGGTAAGGTTGGAAGGTGTTAAAGAAAGTCTTGGGAGAAGAACAATCCAGGAAACTGCATCAAGAGACAAGAGAGAATGGATGGCAGAGAGGGGAGTGAATTGTTTTTGAAAGAAAAAGAGTTTAATTTAGTGAAGGGAATAACCGTGTTTAGAAAAGACAAATTATAAACTGGCAGTCTGAAGGCAGGAGATTCCCCACTGAGTCAAAAAGAGGGGGAGCAGTGGGTAAGGACATTGTATTTGTTGTTTTCTTATGATCCGCATTTTCTGAGAGCTACTGGCTCCACACTTTATGTGCAAAGTTCATCACACATGTTACATCTAGCAGTGCCCGATAAATTAAAGTGCAAGCCAGAAGGCTCATGCCTCATAATATGAGTCTGTGAAAGGCTGCGCTTAAGCTACCTGAGGAAGTTGTGCGAGCCTCCAGGGAGAGGCAACTGCAATAGGAGGTCAAGTTCCTAGGAAGGGATGGTCGATAAAGGCTCTGTACCCCTCAGACATCCCTGGAGATATCCAGTCAGGTGTAGTGCTTTTGTCTCTCTTTACGCTCCAGTGGCTAAAAGCACATTGGAAACTCAGCAGCTGGATTCTGCAGCAGCAATCTGATTAGTGTCCAACAAATGGCTCCCAGCCAGGTTTGTGACAACCTGATCAATCAAATTCAGAAAATCCCTTTTTAGCTCCACAGCTGACATTGGAAAAGATCTGGGAACATGTTTGGGAATTGAAGGCATCTGCTGAACATGAATGAGAAAGAAAAAAATAAAAACACAGACAAGCAGGTGGAGAAAGAAATTAATGGATGATGGTGAGATGATTCCTTGTGCTGGTATGTGGAAGAAAGCAAGCAGTGTGAGGTGCCAAACTACGTCTTTGCCTGCATCGCATAGCACATATCAGGCTGTGCTGTAGTGGTAAGTTAATGCGGATGCATTTCCATGTCTTGCTTTTTCAGTAGGAAAACACACCTGAAAATTTCTCCAGGTGAGTTACAACTGACATGGAAAGGCTGAGGAGAAAGCAGGAATCCAGCAGGACATGGAAAGGCATACCCACAGCGACTGCTGCTGCTATTAAATGCCATCTGTCGCAGACGGACACAGGAACTCAGTGTTGGATCCTTCTTACATCACAAAGGTTAAATGAGAGAATCTGCGTCTTCGCTTCACACGCATCATTGTTGAACGTAAGAATCCATGGTTTATGCTCACTTGTAGTAGTGATGGATTTGACCCAACATGTCAACTTCAGGCCTTACTTCCCTGACACTGCCCAAGATTTCAACAGCATGGATTTTCTTTTTTTCCTTTGCTGTTCTCTTCTTCTCACTCAAAGCATTGTAGTTTGGTTTGTAGTTGGTTTGTTTTTTAATGAAATCTTTTTTAGGTACCAAGTAAGTCTGCAATTGCAGCAAGAACAATACCCCAGTGTTCTCTCTTTCTCTTTTGGTTCTAACCTCTGAGTATCAAACGGGCTTTGCTTCAGAGAGAAAAAAGATTATAATGAATGACTTAAAATAGCTCTGCTGAGGAAAATATGAGTTTGATTTCAATTGCAGAGGGAATAACATCTTTCCTGGCTCACTCACCGACTCCGACAGAAGACCAGCAAGATCTGATGCGGCTCATGCAGAGATCTCCCATGTTCAAAGAATCTGGGAGCTTGCAATAAGTAGTGTAGAGCTTGAATCGGCTCTGATATGTTACTGATTGCAGTCCACGACATTTCTGTGGTGCTTTAGAGATTATCCATGTACTTCACACTTGGAAAACAGGCAATACTCTCTGTGGTGTGATAGGCAGTGGGGCCAGGCAAACAGACCCAGGAAGGATGGTGGAATGGTCTGGATATGGACTTAAGACTTGGTGAAAATTGAGTTCAACTCTGCAGCAGTCTTTGTGTATACTTGGATAACCACTTAACCTTCCCGTGTCCAAAATTTTCCACATGCAGATTTGGCATGGGAGCATTTTCTTGTGCTCCAGGGGCTCTAGGTGATGAAATGCATCAAGAAGTGAAAAACTATGAACTAGCAGAATATCCTCCTCTGTGAGCAGAGGACAGCAACAGCAGGCACAGAAAGCACAAGTTGAAACCTCACCAGCAGCATTCATTTTGCTGATGAAAAATGGGACATTTCCTTCAGTAAATCATCTGTTAGTCTTTGTTTACCTGACCAGCGATGGCACTGGTGGGTTGGGAATGTCATCCTGATTGGTACCAGTAAAACTTTCATACCACAATCTGCCACTCTATTCTGGGGGTGCCATGTGTGTCATGGAAAATAAATTTATTTTGAGTGGTTTAAAAATGTTATTGAGACTATTCTTACGTTCCTTCTCTGTGAAAGTAAGCATCAGCTACTACACAACTAACCATACAGACCTCACTGGAGGCCATAATGATCTTTAAAAAAACCCTAGAATATTCTTTCTATGCATAAAAATGTCAGCAGTTTAAACTCTTGCCATTCAAAGTGACTTCTGCAGGGAAGCTGTGGATTTCCAGCTTTCTCAGTGTGGGAGTTAAAGGTGACTCTGTGCTGAGTTTGTATTTTTCTGATCAACAGACCAGAAGAGATTGGCTTAGTCTCTGAGGCAAGTTATAGTCACCTCAAGACTGTTCTAACATATACCTGACCAAATCGTAATTCAAAACACAGTGCCACTCCTGGAACACAATATTTTGTCCTTTGGCCACATCCCTCAACTGAGAGGAAGTTTATGCATTTCTTGGCTATGTGGGGGTTTCCCTAGCTTAAACTTAAGCAAGCAGTGTGCAGCAGTGTTAGCAGAGGGCAGGATCTCTTCCTGACACGATGGAGTGAGGCAGCAATACAACTAACCAAAATAGCATGATCTTTTCTGTTTTGAAAAAAAGAAGTCACTGGCTCAAGAGTAGATCTTGCCTGTAGGTAGGTGTTTTTTTGGAGGGGACAAATTACAGAAGTCACAGTGCCTGCTTAAACTAATAAATGAGACAAACCCACATTTTCCAGGGAAGAGAGACCTCACCCGTGAGAATAGGCTGTAACCAGGTGCACTCAAAGGCTGTGCAGCAAACCCTTCTCATCATTCCACTGATATACTCCAGCAGGGCTTCTGGTGAGTTCAGTGATGGTATCTGAGGAACACAGCATGACCCCGTGACCCAGCAAAAACCTGTATGACACAGCAGTACCTGATATAACCAGCACAAAATCACCACGATAACCTAGTGTGACCCACCGGATTGACCCTGTGACAACATTTGATTTGTTACAAATGACATGGATTTAATCACTCACCGGAGAATGCCGAATGACGCAGCACAGTGTTGCTCACTGTGGCTCTACTGAACTGGCACACTCTGATTGGCTTCAGGAACACACCCATTGGATGATTCATCCAATTAAAGAGCGGCCAGTCCTCCCAACGCTAATGAAATACGTCTCTATTTTACTTGTAGCACTTTCTAGCAACCCATTTAGGCTTTTCTACTGCTCTCATCACCCTAAGGTAAGAGCACTTCGGAATTGATGGACAGCTGGCTTGCGGTTGAGGTTAAAAGGACAACCTGATTCCTGATAGGATAGAGTTGAATAATTTGTGAATTTATAATCAGAATGCAAATGTTCAGTCAGCTAATTAATTACCATACTGACTTAGCACAGGTTAGGTGATATCCCCCACCCCAATTACATTAATATAGAACTATTAAGGACTGTGTACTAAGCAAACCAGTGTTAAAACATTGTTGTAAAGTATGTAAACCATATCTCAAATATGGTTTGAGAATTCCTGAAGACGGTGAGAAAGAAATTGTGGTTCTCCACTGGAAGGAACAATGAAGAAAGCTTAAGGTGTAAAGCAAATTGCTCACTAAGATCACAAAAATATTAGCAGATGTGAGTCAGAGCATAGATATAGCACGAGGTTCTCAAAGTTATTCCAGTTGTTTCGCCCCATTTAATAGCACAAAACAGCAAAGAATTTTGCTTAAATTCCACCTGAAGACGTTCCGCATGTGGGGGAAATTCTCAATAACATAAGTTCAGAGATATGTGAAAGAGTCTAAGATTCTTTTATCTTCCTCTGTCATTCTGGACCAAGTATAATGCAGACACACTGGAAGATCAGCCAATAGGATGTTCTGTGAACTAAACTGGTTCAGTGTATTGTCTCAACCCTCATAATAGACCTATTTTTTCCTATTAGAGCCTCAGTTTCCCTTATTCCTTCTGCATGTCCATTGGTTAAACACGCATGAGGTCCCAGCTCACTTCCTTGCCTGCAAGAAAAAGATCTCCTCTCAGCTGTAGGCTCTACCCTGATTCCCCATTCATTTTGCTGCTGTACAATTAGAAACCAGATTCTCCCTCTTTTGCTCTCACAATCATCCTAATCTAATGCCCTGCTATTCTTCTCATAACAGCATGTAGTGATGTGAACTGATCTGCCTCCCATCTTGTCATCTTCTCTCACCAGTTCCCAGGGTCTGATTTTGTACAACTATGAACGGTTATTCTTGAAAATTGATCACTGGCCCAGAGGCTAAATGTTTGTTATCTGGAGGAAAAAAAAAAAAAAAAAAAAAAGAGAGAAAAAAAAGACATTACAACTATTCTTATTTTAGGTCCTGAAAAGGGCAGGAAGTCCTACAACATTAGCCGTGGAAAAAACATGGATGGCTCAAGAGGGTCTTCGGAAGGCTCATGAAGTCACAACATTTAAAAGTAATATCCACATTTGATCACCTATCAACAATTTATCAATAGCTCAGTGATCAAAAACAAAGCTCTTTCACTTCATTAAATGCATTCAGTGCTGCTTGCTCTACATTCCAAATGGCTGAACTGATGTTCCAATGCAGCCTATTTTTAGTTTTTCTGATTGGTTCATTATTTGGTAAAAGCTACTGACTGCGTATCTGTAGCAGAGATCTAATTCTTCACATGGATCTCAAAGAAAAGCAGGGCTTCATATGGGTCTTAAGAATTTGTCTGGATGTGGGTTCAACCTCTGTCCCTGCTCAGTGGTGCAGCTCAGTGAGATGATGGCCATAGAACTTTCCTGTTCTTGTGTCCTTTCCTTTGTTTTTATTACGGTGAAGAAGCCATGTAACATATTATATCTTTTTTTTCCCCAAGAAATCTAAGATCAAGAATGACAGAAAACTAGCAGTCTCAGTGAGAATTAAACAAGATACTCAAAATAAGTGATCTCTTGGGTGTCTGAGTAAATTACCACCTCCAGATCAGATTTTATTTATTTTCAGAACAAACTATTTCTTTGGTGGTAAATCCTGCAGTTTTGTCATGAATCCAAAGAATTTTCACTGGTAAGCGGCAACCCTAGAGACAGAAGTGCCCGTGTATCCCCAGGGCAGATACCACATGGGCAAAAGCATTCCAGCATTGCCTCTTCAGCAAGCTTCAGCCCTCATGTGAAAGGACAGGATCTGCAGGTCACATGGAGATTAGTCTCTGTGTCCTTCAGCCCTGCCTGCTAAAACTGCAGAGGAGAAATCCAGCTGTGATGGCATCTTCTGGCTACAGATTTCTCAAGCACTTGGAGACATGTGTCCCGCCAAGCTCCCATTCAGAACCCCAAATAATGCAGTATCCCTCCCATAGCAAAACAATGAAATGTGATTATTCTTTCTTTTCAGACCAACTGTGGTTACCAAGTACAGGGGGAAAGAAATCCTCCAACCACACAGGCATGCACATATGGGTATACGGGAATTAGATTTGGATTGAGAGCTGAGAGAGGCACTTACTAGAAGTCCCCATGGCACAATGTAACGTGACCTTGCACAGGTCTTGGAAGCAGCATACCTGAGTAAGCGTTGCATCCTGACAGCTCTCAGGGACTCTGCTAATTTGCCTGTGCAGAGCACTATGCTTGAGTAGCCATGAGGGCTTGAAATACCTAAACTAGCTTGCTCAGAGTTATTTGGGTATCTCCTTCTGGCACTGCCTGGTGCCCTGTTCTGCTTTCTGCTCCTCCTGGAGAAGATGAAGTCAGTGCCAGATGTAATACTCTCTTACTGATATCAAAAGCAACAATGCAGAAACAAGTTTTACATGTTCGCTGTCTTCTACTTTGCTGCCTTTGGTATGTCATTTGTCATCTTAGATTGTCACTTCTTTGATGGAGGGGTGACAGATTTTGTGTATGCACAGTGACTAGCATAAAGGTGTTTCCACCCTACCTGAAGCATTTTGGTGCAGCCACAAGGGCATAATGGCAATAAAACATGAAGTACTCGGAAACCTTCTGCTGGAGAGCAGCAGCCAGAGCATTAACTTTTGGTTCCCTTACTTAGCTGAAGATAATCTGGACAAACCATGGGTTTTCTGCCATGAAAACTCTGCCTCAGGCCTCCAAAACGACTGATTCATGTGTTTACAGCTGTGACACCAGCAGAGACCCCCAGGGTAGGAGGTGTCCATGTCCATCTTAAGTGACTTACATAGATAAATCTCTTGGCAATCACCAAGTCGCGACAAAAATTTTATACTCTAGCTCCTTTGATTCTTCCCGTTCCCAGCTTTCCTTTGCTGGACTTCACCCCACAGAGCCATGACCACTGGTCACACTTTCCAAGTTGCTGTAAGTCCATGATTACTTGTTTGTGTGATTCATCTTGCCCTGTCTATCTGTGTCCAAACTCTCCTTTCTCCCATGGGCTGGAGCAGAGGAAGAGAGAAAGGATCTTTAGGGGTGGCAGATTCTGGCATCAGACAGGAGAAAATCCATCCTGTTCCAGAATGCAGAGAAGATGGATAAGGAGATCCAGCTGATATTCCTGCTTCTCTCAGCAGTTCAATTCTCCGCTACCTCTGAGTCCCAGAGTTTCTCCTGACTCACCCTCCTCTTTTAGATCATGTTTCTTAATTACCTCCTTCCAGCACTCACACTGCATTCCTGTTATCACCTCCCTATGCCATGCTGTGGCCAAGTCCTGGGTCCTCTCTTGCCTACTGTTTCTGGCCAGCTGTGCTTTCCAAATGCCATAGACCCTTCCACTCCAATCATCCTTCTGTTTCCAGCATGCGGGGATGATTTCCTCCACAAGTGAGTCAATCTACTCCCAGAAACGATTGATCCCTTGAGCTTTGGCAGAAGAGTATAAATGCTCCCTGGCCCTGGTGTCTTTATATCTTCACAGTGCTCTTTCTTACAGTCTTGCTTTGCTCTGAATGCTTTCCCCCTCACTGTTCCCGTAAATGTGGGCCAAGCTGTAATGATGCAGCACACAGAAAAACACCTTTCTCCTGTGATCTTAGACAGCCCCTGGAATTAATTCCTGGAAAGCCGTTCTTGGCCTTTATGCATTCTGCTTTCCTGCAAACACACCAATGAAGATGATGACTGAGGAGAGGAAAAGTAAAGTGGTGACTGGGGGAGAGTGGTGCAATGGTTGTGCCATCACCGGAAATTTAGGAAGATAGCCAGTCCCCTTCTTTTCCTGTGTGCTGTGCTGCTATTTGCACTGCAGTTCACTCTTCAGGGCAGACATATTAGTTCCTCTGTTACTTCCTTTCCCAAAAGCAAAACAGCTGCACTACTCTGTTCTTGGCAGTTTTTTCGTTCAAGACTATTGGGTACAGTTACAATGAAGGGGTCTCAGCTAGAGGACACGGCACAAAGCTCAGCTCAAATTAATCTCCTACACTAGGCCTGTTCACAGCTGCTCCATTACCCCAAACCCCTGTATCTCATGGCAGACCCTCCCTGGTTTCCTCCCAAACCTCCTGTTGAACTTCTCTGAATTTTCTCTCCCTTGAAAGGAATACTTGGCTCCTACTTACAGAGACACAAGGGGAGCTGGAGAGATTTAAATTCCATGACTGGAAGACTTAGGGGACTAGTCTGTTGTGCAGTCCATCCCAGCCTGAAGGATATGAAGGAACGTAGTCCTGGTTATTTCTTGAGGGAGCAGCTACATGTCACTGTTTCTGTTGTTTTACGGGTCAATTTACAATTTCTCTTTGTGCTGCATACACAGAGTTGATAGGGCTCCAGGCAGGCAAATTATCTGAGGAATATCTGGGACAGAAGCTTCTACACCGAATTGTAACACTCCCCACATATCCTAAAAGCACACACTGCAGGGGTGCTCTAAAGCAAGTTGAAGGAGATAGGAGCCTGGAGATAGCTATTCCTGGACCTTTCCTCTCCCCTAGCTGCATTTCCACAGTGCATTGGGAATTTCTGTCTCTCACTCAGTTGTTTCTTCTGGACATAGATCCCTCTTGCTGCCTCCAAAATAAACCAACTCTTCATTCCGACTACAATGTTTCCACTGTCTGTGGCCAAGTATGAACTCCCCAATGCAAGGAAACCATCCATCCTGCAGTCCTGCTGTTGAGTAAAACTTCACAGTTGCTTCAAACTACTCCCTATACTTTGTTTCGCCTCTCAAACACCACCCCTTAATCTCTGAATATTTGATTTCCGTCTCACTCCCCCCACCTTCACACAAAATGACTTTCTTTTCTGCCCGAGTACTTTCAGGCGCTGCTGATCTTTGAAGCTCCCCAATTATGATGACTTTTCTTGTGATGGTGACACCTTAAGAGACAACAGCAGCTGCCTATAAAGGGCCTCTGCCATCTGTTTCCTCTGCCACTTCTTTGAGACAGCTCTAGTTATATACAGAAAAATATTTATCACAGTTCATTCACTCCCTCACTCAAAAATGAGCAAGAGAAAAATGTCTTCTTTCATGATTCTGCCACTGCCCTTCAAAAACCCGTGACCCTCAGCCTAAGGAAAAGGGCAATGCTTGAGTCTAAAAGGAAGCAGCAGAAATTCTTGATGATTGATCTCTTGAGACCCTGTACTCTGAAGGCAATTCTGGGGGGCATCTGCATTTGGAAATGACTCCTCATGGCTGTCTAAAAGGCAAAAGTCAGAGCCAGGCCACTTCATCTCAGCTACAAAGATTTCATAGCGACCAGATCTGAAAGGAGATGCATGTGTGCCTGCATGCACACGCACACACATGAACACACTTAATCGTCAGTCCTTTTCCACCACTTCTCCATAGAGGCTGAACAGGATGGACTCAAGGGTAGCAGTTTCTACCCAGTCTATGGGCTAGAAATGTAAAGGGAAGAGAAGAAATATCATCAGGGGTGAGGGCTGGGGCAGAAAATTACAGACATGAGAGATGACATAGAGAAAAAGGGAAGAAAAAAAGAAACTGAATTCTGAAGGAGACTGATGAAGGGAATGAAGAAAAATTGAAACCAAGAATGAAATAAAAATTGAAACTAAGAAAGTAAAGTATTAGGCGACATCTTCAGGAGAAAATAAAGCTTCAGGAACAGGTTCTCAGACATTTACTGTTTACAATGGACAGGTCACAGTAAGGTTGCAAGAGTCAGCAAGTAGGTTTGGGTCAAAAGTGGTTTGATTGACAGTGTTTGATCTATGACAGTGAATGAACATGACCATAAACCTGGGAACCATTCAGTGTTCAAATGTGATCCATTGCACTGCAGCTACACTGGTGGTATAAACAAGACTTGAAGAAAGAGAGAGATACTCTGAGTGATAGCAGATTTAAGAATGAAATATAGTTATGAAGCAGTGGGAGGAGGAAAATAAAACAGACACTAAAAAAAAATCATGTTCAAGAGGAGAATGAAAACAGAAATAGGAAGAGAAAAATCAGAAAGGGTTAGAAAATCCAGTGGATGGAGGTGGATAGTGTGATTCTTTATTTGACAGAATGTATACTTTATACACCAAGCTAAACCAGAAATTTATAGTTGTTTGGTCATAGAAAAAACACACATCAGAAATATTCCTACCGATGGATAGGATGGCATTGCATTCTCTTTTTGTATGCCATCTTCATTTTCTGTTTTTCACAGCTAGCAGAGAGGGGTGTATGCTCAGAGGGAACAGGAGGTGCAGGATAAAGTCCATATGCTTCTTTGGGGAGTCATAGATTTGATAGGAAGCTCATATAAAAACTTCATCAGCCTGTGCCACAGAAAGAGAAGTAGATTTAACCTGTCCTGCAGGGCTTGTTGTGAAAACTCTGATTGTGTAGTTTGGAATTTTATGGTAGAGTTTTCTGTAACATGAAGAGGATAAATGGGGCTGCGAGACAGAAAGCTGTCCGTAAATGGAAGAAATTCAACGAAATGTAGAAATGCAAATAGAGGTAAAAGAGAAAGCTGAATGCCAGAGGGCTAATGGTCACCTCAGCCGTTTTACGCTCTCACTGATCCAAGGTGAGGAGTCCGTAAGAGGACTTTCCCCCCCCCAGGGAGGAGAGCCAGGTTGAATTTTTCTAATGAGGGTGAATGATGATGTAAATGGAAATAGTTAAAAGAGGGAATGCTGGAGTGAGTGAACAGCTGGCACAAATAAGGGCAGAATCTCATTAACTTTGAGGTTGTCACACCCACTGACGTTGGAAGTGAATTTCACCCCTGGTTTGTCACATATGGCATTGGCAAAGTGGGGACACGCAATGACCTTGGGGGCATGGCTGTTGAAAGCACGCACAGCCCCTCCTCAGCCTCATTCTCCCTTTGCCTACATGGATGGAGTGAGCAGCGTGGCTTCATCTCAGTCAGTGAGGTTGCATCAGTGCAAACGCAGGGGGAACCGGGTCTTCATCTCTTGTGCATAGAAACACTACAGTGTTGTACGTCATCAGATGCCAGTTCAGTAATCATTTCCACAGATGCAAGAGAAAAGAGACAACCTCGTTTCTAATTTAGTCATGATAGCATCAAAAAGACCCAAAGCCTATTGCTTTCTGGGAAGCAGGGACTTCAACAATAATAATTCTTCGCACATATATAGCACCTTCATTGCTAACTACTTACTTTATACCCTGGGGTGTGAAGAAAAAGGAGTCCACTTAATTCCATATGCTCTTAATTGCTCTCTATCCCAGATCCTTCCTAGAAAAATATGATAGAAATACCTAAACTTGCAGTTCATTTGTCAAATTAGGGCAGTCAGTGACACTGGCAGAAACACAAGGCCTAGTTTGTGTCTTATGTTGCAACTGCATAGCATAGCATCTAGAAACAAAAGAAATGCCAGACTAAGTAAATCTGGGCTCTGTTTAATCCCTGACAAATGTTACAGGGAAGAGGCAAGAACCACATGGCAGTCAGATAGGGGATAGACTGCCCTTGTGAAATGCTATCCTAGTTTTTATGGCGACTGACTTAATTGCTGAATTACGAAACACCCAAAATGCTGTTCACATCCATTAGGAGGATGCTTTATTTTCGTGAACTCTGTTGTAAATGCCCACTTGCTTGCTAAATGTTGTTAAAATCTTGGCCATGGGAGCTCCGGTGGCAATGAGCTCCACAGCCCTGATACGCATCAAATGAGAAAGCTTTAACTGGGTCTCCGGTGACTCACGTCAGGTCCTCTTGTCTGCGTGTTACAAAATGGGGGAATCAAGAGCTACTGATCCATCTTCTCCAGCCCATTCATTATTCAATACAATTCAATCACTTTCTCTCTCTTTCACCTTCTTTTCCAGGCAAACATGTCTAGTCTTGCAGACTGCCTTCATACACACGGTCTTTCCTACTCTGCCTTGACCCCGTCTCCCTTTTATGAACCCTCTCCTGATTTTGCAACCCCCTCCTTGGATGGCCATTGCTCCTGCACTCTGTGCTGTGTATTCTACTCTACTCCTTAAGCCCGTGGGCTTGCTGGCAGTGGATTTTCTGTCTACAGCCATGTGCTGCACCGAGTCACTAACAGCAATACCCCTGTTTCTGGAATCCAGTGAGAGCCACCGTGGTTCGTGTAGAGCTCTGCACAGTGTACAATTCCCCTTTTCACCAAGTCAGTGAATTTGAATCAACTGAAAGAGT
>NW_009728411.1:16986-22365 GCF_000703405.1 Apaloderma vittatum
TCTTTGAGATCCACTGGGCCTGGAGACTCCAGCCCCACTCACCTCACCCCCTTAGTCATTCCTGAGAATCTCAGAGAAAATTGTCTCCCCTGTAAATTGCCTGAAAAGGATGACTGCTCGCTAAGACACTTCTTCCCAACAACCGGAGAACCTTCACTGTAGTGCACAACAACTGCCCCAGGGCTGTGGCCACAGAGACCCTTATTTTCCATTTGGCTCCCAGCCTGATCCATGTCTGAGGGCTGTCAGGGAGGGTATTTAGGGCTGCCGTGAGCTCCTTCCAGCCCAGTTGCTGGCTGCATGCAGATGAGCCAGCTCATCAGCTGAGCTGCCAGTGAGCCCTCCGGCCACAGGAGGTTGGAGGCAGCAAAGTGGAGGGAGGTTGGCTTGACCACAGGCAGCAAGCAATGAGGGGAGCAGGAGTAGAGGCTTGGGTCTCACCCCCCTCAGAGGTAGCCGGGCTGCCCTGGGGGCAAATGAAGATAGTGACAGCAACTAGTGTCCTGTGCTGCTTCCAGGAGGGAGAGGACATTGGCCAGAGAAAGGAGGAGGGGGAGAGTCAGAGAGGGGTTCTATAAGAGTTGCTTTAGAGCATAGAGGCAGAACAGATACAAAAGGATGGAGTCCTTCAGCTGAGGGGGAACGACTGTACATGCGATGAGGAAAAGCCAGAGGGAAGTGATGGCAGAAAGAAGAGGAAAGAGGACAGAGAGATGAGACGGCAGGAGCAAAGGGTACAGGGGAAAGCAAGGACAAGATAATATAACAGAGGAAAAAGCCGGGGGGATGGGCCTTGGAGAACTTGGAGAGAAATAGGAAGAAATAATGAAGGAGAAGCTGCTTTTGAGAGAAAGCACAGAAGAGACGTGAAGATGAAAGAGAAAAATAAAGAGGAAAAACAGCAGAGGGAAACGAGAACAAATTAAAATGGAGATGGATAGAATGAGTCAAAGATGGAGGGCGAGGAAAAAGCTGGGGTCATACAGGCAAAGGAAAAATAACTTTTAGGTGTATTGTGTTTACAATATGTTCTGTGTATGCCTGACCTGCTCTGCGCTCTGTGTTTCCCCTGCTGGGTAGCTGTCACCCTGACATGGGGCCTGGGGAGCGGGAGGAAGACGGAGCGAGATCCCCGCTGCTAACCCATTCTCCCCCCGGCAGCATGCCCCTTCCCTGCCCGAGAGCCCCCTTGCAAAGGGGAAGGTTTTGTGCCCGTGAAAGGCAGCTGCACATTCCCTGACAACCAGTGCAGTATGGAAGGGAGAAGAGGCGCAGAATGGAGCAGCGAGGGCTCCCCCTGGGATAACCCGGGTATACTTGATTGGGAATTTGCTCTTAAAACAGGGGTAGGGGGCAGAGCCATCGGAGAGTCTTAAATGTTCCCTGCTCCCCCCGGCAACCTCCTCGCTACTGCTTTCAAATTAAATAGATATGGAGATTCTGCTGTCAAGCCTCAGCAGTCCTCCTCCCCCAAAAACTCTTGCTTAGATCCTACCAAACCGCAGCAAAGTGAGACGGGGGCTCAGAGGGCTGCGTGGGGAAAGGGATGGGTTAAAAGGGAAACATTGGGTAGGAATAGCTCCTGGTCTTCCTGGCAAAGAGACATTTGTTTTATCTCTGTGTAATTTCTTTATACATTACTGCTGCCACACTGCATCTCCATGTCCCTCCCACTGCATTTTGCTCTCACTCTCTTCAGCAAGGCAATTTCTGGTGCATTTCAGGACAATATTAACCCATTCCTCTTTCTCTGTCAGTAGGAAGATTCATAATTTAAAAGCAATTTAAAAGCTAGTTCTAGAAATTCACTGGTGAGGAATGGCATTTCCTTGTAAAATCTTGCAAAGGAATCGAGCTTGCAGGTCTCAGCCCCTCAAATCCCTGCTTTCTCAGAGACTTAGAGTCAGGTGTGAATCTAAACTGAGAGGAGAATCAAACCCATCCAAGTCTAGGATCCTGAGTAATTCTTCATCACTGTCTACCACCACACTTTAAAAAATTCTCTGTCTTCCTCTTCATCCAAGGCCTGTCCAGCTCTGCATCCTCCTTCTCCCCAGCAGATGCAATGCCAGCAGCAATAAGCTATGTGCCGGGACGATGCCTCCTGCTGCATCTCAGGGCTGTGCTAGGCTGCTCCCGGCCCTCACCGACGAAGACATGGAGACCCTGATTTAATCTACTGCTATTTTCACTGTGTCTTCAGAACAGGCCCTGGATTAGGACAGCAAGAGTCAGGGGAAAGGACCCTGGTAGGTCTGTCAATCCTCGGAATTAGGATGGCAGTCAATTCCGCAGCGCAAAACTAGGGACGCTGACAGAAACAAACAGTAAAAGAAAGGAAATTGGGAAAAGTAAAAGGGAAGATGAGGAAAAAAACCCCACTCATAAAATGGGTGTGAAAGAGACAGCCCAGGAACAAACAGTAGCGGGAGAAGGCAGTGCGAGGAAGCGACGCAGTGCCAGAATTGTCTGGCAGAAGCTTGTCCACTGCCTGTGCCCTGCCTCACTTCGCTGTCAGCTCTTCATTTTCACAAACACTGAAACTGCGCTTAACTCTCAGGCACTGTTCAGATATAACAAGCTGGAAAGGGAACAGATCAGCTCATTAATTTTCCTTGGGAAGGGTCTCTAGGCAGGAATTATTTTCTGCACCAACATCCATTCAATTACTTGCCTTCACACCAGCCAGATCTACAGGGATGTCTAACCCCATGCGCATCACTCATGCCTGCCTGCCCTGGACTCTTCTCTCCCTCCTTCTCAGTATAAAAGCCTCTCAGACCTATCCCTTTCCTAATAATAATGACAACATGACAAAACCAATAACCTAGAGATAAAAAGTACATTTCATTTGCTTGCTTCATAAGACCCTGCTAAGGCATCATTTCTCACTTTTTGAGATCCTGTAGGAGATCTACAGGAGCTAATGAAAGAATTAGACAAGGCATCACTCATAATAAAAAGTGGGTTTAGAGCAATCGGTGCCAAGAAGGAATTAGGTTGGAAGATCCGCAGCCATTTCGAAGTTGTAAGAGGTGCAGTATCCATGTGTGGCATGAGCTTGCAGATGTCAATTGCTTGGTGTATCTGTATGTTCTGTGCCTACGCAGTTAAAGGGCTGAGAAAGGCCATTTTTCTTGAAGGGCAAAGATTTTTTAATGGCCTGGGAACACATGTGGGCAGCCCCAAAGTCTGAGAAAGAGTTATCTCAAGGAAGATTAGTTAAAAAAAAAGAATTATAATCGGCAGTATTAGTGTGAACCGACACCCTCTTTCTGCTTTAGGCCCACCATGGAGCAGGGTCTCCCTGTAGGACAAAAGAAAAGGGGAAAGAAATGCCGATAAAGGAGAAATATCCCAGATCACACTCTTCTTTGGAGCAATACAAAGACCTGAAAATGATGACTGAATGTCCACTGTGGGGAACAGACTGTCTGAAGAGAGGAGAATTTGGAAATTGAAAGCTCTCCAAGAGGAACTTGCAGCTCTGCCCACAGGGAATCTGTGTATACAGCCCGAGACTGAGTCCTCATGTCAGTTTTTGGTACAGGATATCTTGGCGAAGAAGAGAAAAGACTATTTAGCACAATGCATTTAACATGAGGAGTTCACCATCTCTGACAGCCTACGGTGTTGACTAATGCCAGTGTTCCCCCATGTTCCAAGAAATGAAGGCAACCTCATCAGAAGCTTCCTACCAGTAGCAGGTAGGAAGCTAGTTTTGGCTCTTTCTTTCATTATTTTCTTGTTACAAATCCTGCCCTTCTTTCCACTACCTCCCTTCACCCTATAGATCTGCCCTGACCCAAACTCCAGGCAGCAGAAGCATCTCTGTCCCGCATCCTGTGTCGGGTGCCTTTGCCACACTGTGGACAAGGTGTGAGAAGAGTCCGAGGATCTTGTCCTTTTTACAGCCTCCTAGGACCAAGTCTTTCCCTCCGCAAACCTGCCTACCCTCTGTATCGTGGGGGAAAGGAGCCTTTGCTACACCCCTTTCCCTTCCACTCGCCAGCAGACAGCTTTCACCAGGGACAGTGAGTCAACAAGGGACACCTTTCTGATTCTTTCTGCTGAGAAAGAAGATAAACCTCGCTAAAGTGTTCAGACACAAGAGTGAGAGGTCTGTTCTCTGGGAGGGCTGCTGGGAATATTTGTCTGTGTTGTCCTGGGAGCAAGAAAGGGCTAGCCACCCGCCCACAGTGCAGGCTGTGGGGCCGTGGGAAGCCAAGCAGTGGAATCCTGTCAGTGGCAGTGTCAGACCTGTGCAGTAGGCACCTCATGAGGCAAAACCCTGCCCAGGCCCTGCTTGGCTTGCAGCCTTCGGGCTGGTTTTACCTCCTGCTGAGATGTTCTCCCTACAGAGCTTTTATCCAAGTTTTGGCACAACCTGTGCCCTCAGGCTAGGGGCTCAGAATCAGGCTCAGCTCCTGTGTGGTGCATTGCATGCTCCTACCCAACTCGCCACTTCTGCCCGGCACCCAGGGGCTGGAGGAATGGGCCAGCACGACCCTCAGAGGTCTGGGGCAGGCAAGACCACCCTGCCCAGGGCCATGCAGCTTCCACCCAGGCTGCATTTCCCAAACTTCTAGATGCACCTTGAGCTCACTGGAGAGCATCGTCAGGGAGTGCTGGGCTGGAAACGCAGCATTTTGGGTGGAGGGGCAGGCTGAGGGCCGTTTGAAGCTTCTGATATTGGAAGCATCCTGGCACTTTTCTTTGCAATGCAAGCCACTTCCCCACAGTGCCTGGAGGGTCCTGTCAGATGTAAAGGAGAAGGAGCCCCCAAGCTTCTCCAATCTGACAAACCTCACCCGCCCCTTCCTCCTCCCCCTCGGACCTCGTCCCTCTGGGTATGGCTCTGTGGGCAGATAGACATGATCTGAATTCACTGCCTCTCCCGGCTGGGGGCCTCATACCTCCTGTCTCCACCCCAGCCTCCCTCCGCCCTCCAGCTTAGGGACACGGCTCAGGAAGGGAGTTCTTCCCCGCAGCCTCCCTTCCCCGCATGGCTTTGCATTTAGGCTTCCTTTTTTTTTTTCCTTCCCTCTCTCATTAATTTTTAATTAAGGAGATGTCTCTCCTTCCCTTGTTGTAATGAATAGCTCTGTGAAAGGCTTTTCATTTTTTATTAATATATACCTCTATATATTTACCTATTTGGAGGAAATGTGTGCATGTGTGTGAGCAAGTGTGTTTAAAATATCCCCCATTAATTTACCGCTATTGATTTTCTGGCCTGGAGACAGCATATAGTATTCAGCATAGAGCTCCTCTGCAGGATATGTTAAAAGGCAGCAGTTTGGGTTGACAAAGGGCACTAAATGCAGTATGCGTCAAACAGACCATCGCTCAATGAAGTCACTTAGCTATTCAAAACAT
>NW_009728412.1:0-13973 GCF_000703405.1 Apaloderma vittatum
TTTTTTTTATTTTCTTTTATTTTCCCTTCCCCCCTCCTTCCCCCAATCCCCCCCTCTCCTAATTATTTTTGTTGTTGCTGTTGGCATAGCAACTAGACATTGCACCGCTCCGGGTGTGCAAGATGTAAAATGTCGAATGTATTTAATTCCTCGCTGCCGGTATAGGGGAGATAAGCCACCTTACCGGGGGAAGTTAATATCATCGCAGATTCCCTTTACCCTCCCCCTTTTTTTCCACCTCGTTAAGATGTTTTATCTGCATGTGCATAAAGTGGGTATATGTGCTCGTGTGAAATATGCTTTAACGCTATGGAAGTGCAGGTGGATTTGGAGACAATAAGATTGCTGCTTTCCTGGCTGAGCTGCCGCCTGGGTGGTTTTTTTTCCTTTTGGTTTGGGGTTTGGTGGTTGGCTTTTTTTCTTTTTTTTCTTTTCCCATTCATTCATTCATTTATTTCCAGCCGCTGCATTTTCCAGCTCGTTCCCTAGGAAGGATTGCTGGGTTGCGATGGCAGCGAGGGGCTGCCAGCGGGGCTGTGGGCTTACAAAGAGGAAGGGGGATGGGGCGAATCCATCCAGATTTGTACTATTGCAAATGGGATTGCTGTGGATGCCTTTGTAGTAGGGCAAGGGGGGTGTGCCGGAAGAGGTAGGTGTCGTGCCGCCTCCCCCACCTTGCATCCGCATGGGCTGCGGCGGGGAGCAGCCTTTTTTCGAGGGGAAGGAGTGAAAAATAGCCTTTCAAAGCGCAAATAAATGCCATCTTCAATATTTCAGGCGGATAGTATTAGAGGTCAGATGGACGGGGAGCGTTAGAAAGTACCCGCTGTTTGGCCATGGCACTCGCTCAGTGCTATGACATCATCCTAGACCAACCCCGAAATTACACCAGTGAGCCCTCCCCTTCTTGTTTTACCCCGCCTGAATGGTGGGTTTTTGCCTTCTATACCACCATTTCTTGATCCCCCAAACCGCTTCCCATTCCTGCAGGCACAAGATATAGTGTGTGTGTGTGACCACAGCTAAAGGTTGTGAGGGGAAGGGAAAAGCAGCAGCAGTGCCAGTAGCCACAATTTTTCTGTGTGGTTGCTGCTGCTGTTAAAATCTAAAATGATGGTCTGGCGTTCAGACTCCTGGCCAGATGCTTCATGGGCTGACGTTGGAGGGGATCATAGGAGTTCCAGATTTTACAGGTCTGCTCCTGTACCTCAAGTCCTCCCCCGGCCAGTGTCCCCTGCTCCCCCCTACTCCCTGGTTCAAATAGTGACCTAGAAATGTGTGCATAGAGGACTTTGGGCAGCACACCTGACACAGGCAGGGTCTGTGCTCTCCTGGAGACACCCTGCCCTGTGATTTTTTTCTCTTTTGTGTGTGTGTGTGTTTGTGTGTGTGTGTGTGTGTGTGTGTGCTTGCACCCAGCGTGGTGCCAGCGCATCGCCTGCACTGAACAAATAAAACGAGGATCCAGTCACGTTGGCTGGAGGGAAGAAATGATGAATGACTTGAGTTTCATACTCCAAGCATATATACAGTTTGATTGATAAATAGATATATGTGTTGAGTGTATTCACATCCTCTTACTCTCTGTGAAAAGCTGCTGCACCTTCTGTCCTGCCTACAGCAGCAGAGTCCATAACTCTTCTCTTCCTTGAATATGTCATCCCTGGGCTACTTGGGTGGCTTGAAGGTATTGCAAGGCAAGGCCCCCTTGATGAAAGCTGTTGGTGTGATGGAGGAATGGACTGCGAGGTTTTCTCACACCTTTAAGCTCTGGGGAAGACAGCTCCTGTCCCAAGGTCACTCCTTGGCTGCCTCCTGTTGTCCTGGGACTGTGTCTACCCTCATTCTGTAATCTCTTGGATTTGCTAAATGTCTCTGCTTCAGTGACCAAATGACGATGAAGATAAAGTTAGTAGTGGGTGGGGAAGATGGTAGGCTTTTCAGAGAACTTTTTTGGCTTTTCTGTGGAACACGCTCTGATACGAAGCGTGTCCGGGCTCACGTGGGCAGGGCTTAGGGCACACACTTGAGCTGAGCAGTACGTGCACGGCGTGGGGTGTTTTGGGGCGGAGGGAATCCCCACCTGTTAGCCCACTCTTTTTTTTCCATCGGGGCTTTGGCCAAGCACGTGGTAGTATGTGTCGTGCCAAAGCTTTGTCGTCCCCATCGTAGGCACGCGTGTCCCTTTCCCAGTGCAGAGGGAAGCTCCCAAAACACGGAGGTGATGCGGTGGGAGAGACGTTTCCCTGTGTTTACAACAGAATACTTCCTTTCATTTCACTCTAACCCTGTGAGGGGTTTGCCCTTTAATAATCTTTTATTCCCACCTCTTCATGTTCCAAACTGGAAGTCTGGGAGGGCGTTAGGGAAGGTGAAGTTGTAACCTATTGCCCAGCACGTGCTTGGGTTTGAGGTGCCGGCGCGGCTGCGTGCCCACCTTCTCATTGCTCTGCCTTCGGGCACTGCTGGGTGGCTGGATGGTGTCGGTGGGCAGCGGCGCCGGGTGCTCCTGCTCCTCTGGCCCAGGGAAATCTTCTCTCCTGCCTGCCCCCTTGTCTCCTGCTTCAGGATCTGTGGGGAGGGCAAGGTCAGCCATGCTGCTGGTCTGAAATTTATAGTGAGAGACCACACACTCAGACTGGATTCATCTCTCCGTGTTAATTTACTCTTTCAGCTGCATCTCAGGGAAAAATGAATCCCATGTGGATGGGTGCTCACACGAGGTTAAAAAGGTCCTCGAGTCCTTGTTGTTCGCCCTTAGAACAGGGTAAGACAGATGGAGGAAAGACCGGAATTTCCAAAAGGATGCTCTCAACTCCAAAGTTGGATCTCTTTCCAAAAACAAGCCCAAGTAGTTTGGGCGAGTGCAGAGGTCCCACAAAACTTTTATCCTGGTACGCTCAGACCAGGACACAGGAGAACTGATGAAACAGCTCTGCGGTCCAGATGCCCCAGTGATTTTTAAATGTGATTCCCCTGCCCTGTTGCTCTGCAAAAGCATCATTTGAATAAGGAAACCAGACAGGCCTGCAGGTAAAAGTAGTGAAATGGGCTGCCCATAAATAAACAGGCTGTGCATACACCTTTCTAGTCTTTTGGTGATGCCTTGATGTTACTCGGGTTAAAAGAAAATGAAAAAAAAAAAGCAAATGTGGTTAAGAAAGCTGAAAGAGCTTATCTTTGGCCAGGATTCAAGCAACAATTTCAACAGTCACTGTTTCCTGGACCACCTTTCTCTTTGGTCATTACATAGACCAGCTTCCTCCTTTTCTTTTTTTTTCTTTTTTAATTTTTGCTTTGCATGACACTTGTAGCAACAGTAATCATCATTCCCTTGGAAGAGGGTTGGAAAACAGACTGCTTATTTCTGCTGTTGCGGTGAAGGTTAAGATCTGAAATGGAGATCAGGTCCCTGCTATATCATATCTCCATGTTATTTTGCAGACACTCAGTGATCCATAAAGGAAAACTTACAACTCGAAATCTAAGCCTTGAAACTCAGAAAGCTGTTGTTTAGAAAGAAGGGTAGAGGTTTTGCCCACTGGTGACTACACCTATCAACATTTTCAAGTCAAAGGTGTTTTTTAAATGTGTGCAGAGATGGATTGATCTGCATTTCTGGATGTCTGTCATGCCTGTCCCCTTAACTCCTCACCGCCTCGTGTGTTTCCTCCATGGCTGCTTTTAGTTTCCAGATGAAATGATCTAATAGTTAAGATTTCCTAGAAAGATCAGACAACGTGGACTCTGTGGAAGGCCTTGGCATTCTCTTTGAAATGCAAATGCCAGCAAAAGAATTGTGTGATCTCATCCAGGGTCTGTAAAGCCAAATGTGCGGGTAGGTGTGAGCAGGCTGCGCTGGGTGTGGCCACTAAAGTGACACCAGGGCCCCCAGTCCCAGGCTCGTGTCTGTGACAGCTGTTCCCTTGCACCTTCTTCTGCTGAAGCGATGACTCCAGATGGTTGAGGTTCTCCTGATGGGTCTTTGCTTTAAAAATGCTCCACTCGTTCTTTCGTGTCTCAGAGCTCTTCCCTTACTGTGAGAGGCTGCCCGCAGGGCTTTGCTCAGCTTCGTGCGGCAGCGAGGAGCTCGGTATTTCATTGGGGGATGGAGAGGTGAGAGTAGCTGCCCTTGAGGAGAGCGTTTCAGCATCGTGGTGAAATGATGGAGAAGAAGGAGCTCTGAAGAGCTGCAGGTTTGGAGGAGAAGTTGTGAGCCCAACTTCCTTACGTAAAGCAAAACTCCCAGAGAGGTGAAAGAGAAAGTTTGGATTTTATGGCAAGCGAACTGCCCGTGGGAGTAGGTTGGAAAAGACATCATCTCTCTTCTCGGTTTGGTGGGTGCCAAAGATTCAGGGAGATAAGAAACTGAGAAAATGTCATAGCTTAATAAAAGCTGTTCTGTCTTATACAGTATTTTGGTTCCACACGTGACCTGACTGATTATTGAACGCTGCAGGTAGAGCTTCAGGAAACGGCAGGTTGTTTTGCTTTAAAGGATCCTCACAGGTTCTGGTTATGTGGAAAACAAGTCTCGCAGTGAGCAATTCGTTCAGGTGCCATGGTTTTTTTTTCCCCATCATAATCTATGGGATTCTGTTGTGAAATACTTTTTACAAAGTTCCAGTGCCTTTGTATAAGAACACCAGAAAGGTGCTTACTGCTTTTCTTCTGAAAATGGTTGCTCAAGCTGTTCGTTGGGGACTCAGTCTTTAAAACTATAAATTCTTTATTCATTCGCATGTTGTTATGCTTAGTCTGAAGTGAACTCCTCCAGCACTGAACCAGTCATATTCCGTAACTAATATTAATTTCTTCCAATTTCATCCATGCCCGGAGATCACCATTTGGAGACCTTGTCTTCAAAGACGGAGTTCTGAAGAGCGTTGGTCTTGATTAGAGATTATGGTGATAAATTAGGTCTTTAGCACGAGCGGACATTAAATCCATGAGGTGTCCACCAAGTCCACCATTCTCCTTCTCTCTTGTCTTCAGGAATGAAATGCTTCTTTTGTTTTCTGCCGACTTGTTAGTGTCTCACCTCGTGCAGTGACTGGAAGGCCTTATCGGTGAGCGTTACAATTCCTAATTGCATCCTTTCGTTGGGGATAAGTGTCCCAGACCTACTACGAAATCTTTCCAAGGTGGGATTCTTGTCATGGGAGAGACAAGCTGAGCAAACCTGGAAATGGGGTGCACAGGAGCAGCAACAAGGAGAGGGTAAAAAGAAAGGATGAATGTTTGATGATTTCTGCCGTAAATAAAACAAGTGCATGTTCTAAATCTCATCAGAGATTAGACCAAAGGGGAGACTGACAAAGTTGCTAGAGGATTCTTAGATCAATTTTTTTTCTTACGTTCTCGCTGTTTGCTTTGTTCTGCCAACTTCGTGGAACGGAGTGTGCCGCGCAGAGCGTCCCACTGCTCACAAAAAGGCTGGGCCGCAAAAATAGCACATCCAGGAAGATCTTGTACTGCTGCGTGGTGCCTCCGCAAGTCCCTGACCAAGCCTGTTCTCTCCAAGCAGTGTGTCATTTAACATAGTGAATGACATATGCGAAATGTTGGGGGGTTGCCTGTCTTACCTGACACCCGTCTCTTATCGCTGGCTCGGATGACTTCTCAGAGGAACTTTTGTTACCTGGAAGCTTCTGTCAGAGATCTTCTTGCTGAACTTGTCAGAAATGGGCAAGTTCCCACAAATGCTTGCCAGCTTCTGCAAAGTGTGGCTGTCGTTGTTACACTTGGAGGAGGAAAAAAAAAAAAAGGCATCTTGATCTGTCACAATACGCGGGGCTGATACAGTGTTTCTGTAGTCACTTCTACAACCTTACGTATTCCTGGTACCTGGCTTACACCTGTTCCGTGACCTGGTCTCAAGCGTTTGAAGGCTGCCGTGCTACACCGGTTCCTGAGGTGTAAGTGTAGATATAAGTCTAACGCAGCTGACTTCAGAATAACATCCCCAAATTCCTCGCACAAGGAGGGTGTCATGTACGCGTCATCGCTGACCTCGTGGTTGCGTGACTTGACGTACTGTGGTGAACCCACCACCGTCGCTTTCTGATAGCAGAGCCTGACGTGGTGCTGCCGTCAGGCTGGTACTTCCTTTTCTTTGCTTTCTTTGCTTTCTTCAGGTGTTTTCTTTTCTCTCTGGGGTTGTCTTCAGCCGGAATGGGAGACCATCCTCTTCAGTAGCTTCATCCTTTCACATCTTGTTTCTGTTCTGGGACTCTGGCTCGCAT
Organism: Apaloderma vittatum; assembly: GCF_000703405.1. NCBI lineage: Eukaryota > Metazoa > Chordata > Aves > Trogoniformes > Trogonidae > Apaloderma > Apaloderma vittatum. The sequence continues at coordinate 6,246 of NW_009728412.1, forward strand.
TTTCTTGGTGAGTGACTATTTACTGAGAGTTGTTGCTTGGAGCTGAAGGCTTTGGAAGGCTCTTCCTAACCTTCCCTTCACACTCCTCCCGAGTGTTGGTAGTCACGTGAGCTGAGACAGGCAGCAGCGTGCTCTCTGCCTCGGGTGACACATCAGTTGTGACATTGACCTTGCTTGTTGATTTTTGGAGCTCTTACTCGATCCCTGCTTCCCATCAGCTCCTAACCCCGAAGCCCAGGGCTGCCAGCAGGTGGGCTGGGTTTGCTGCTCGGGAAAGCAGCTGCTCTTCTTCTGTTGAACTCGAGCTTTCTCAGGTCTGTAGGTGCAGCCCATCCTACATCTGAGCGCACTTTGAAGATCTCTGAGAAAAATAACCTTTGAGTGACAGCGGTACCATGGAAGGTGCCGGTTCTTTCTCCTGGCTGCTATGGAGAGGTTCCTCGGGCAGGCTGGGCCCTTCCAGGAAGGGCTGTTGGTTCACGGCAGGGGCTGGGCCGGCCACTAAAAGCTTCAGCGATCACCTTCAGCAGGCCACCTCTTTGTTTCGTGCTCATTAAGCGTGAAAGGAGAGATCCCCTCGTTCAGAACTGGGGGCTGCAGCTCAGCACACGTACTAAGGGTTCCCAGGGCTGTCGTGTAAAAGATCAGCAGATCTTTGTATGTGAAGTTCCTGAGACTGTATTAAAATAAAAAGAATCTTGGACACTTTTCTCCTTTTGAAATGGAAGCATTACCATTCACATTTTCTGAAAAATTTTGGCACAACTTACTGGGTTTTCTTTTTTTTTTTTTTTTCCCCCTTCCACATGGATACACTTGGGCATGGAAATGAATGTGGAACTTGTGAGTTTGTTTCAGCTGAGCAGGGTTTAAAATCTGCTTAGACCATCTGATCGATCTTGTTAAGAGCACACAGTTCCAGAACAGTGTTCCCTTGTTAGAAAACTTTCAGTTCCGGTAGGGAATGAGCTCAGTCTGCCATCCTCTTGAATTTTAAGAAGAAATTTTGAAGTCAGCTACTTGTTGCTGGAAGTAGATATTGAGGGACTGAATTGGAACTGTGGTGACTTGAGGAGGAAGGAGAGAATGGGGGGTGGTGGGGGCTGTTCTTAAAAGAGATGCCAGCTTGTAAGTCCGTGTTACCCTCCGGATTTGAGTCCTGTGGCTGAAGAAGGTTGTGGCGCAGCCACCTTTGTTTCCAGATCTCCTCTGCTGTTCCCTGGAGCGATCAGTAACCTGCTGGTCCCTTCGTTTGGCCTTTGCCGCCGCGGTACTGAGAACGCGCGTAAAATTCTCAGGAAGAGATGGGGGGCAAGAGTCAGGAGAGAGAAACGCCTGATGGCCTCTTGGGTGATATTAAACAGCAGCACCCTCTGAAACCTGGGAGAGCGTTCCCCGAAAGCTGAGTAGAGCAACGCGGGCTCTGGTTTACAGGTCAGCGGCTCCTGTGGGGGCAGCTGGCCTGTGAAGAAGGCCGGTGTAGCACTTCTTTCCCCTTTTGCTGACATCAGGTTACAAGACAGATCCATGAGCATGAGCAGGAGAACGAGTTGCGGGAACAGATGTCAGGATATAAGCGGATGCGGCGCCAGCACCAGAAGCAGCTGATCGCCCTGGAGAACAAGTTGAAGGCCGAGATGGACGAGCACCGCCTGAAGCTGCAGAAGGAGGTGGAGACACATGCCAACAACTCGTCCATCGAGCTGGAGAAGCTGGCCAAGAAGCAAGTGGCTGTGATGGAGAAAGAGGTGAGGAGAGTGGCAGGCTCCCGCGCGGTACGTGAAGGTTGGAGGGAGAGGTGTGAGCCACATCGCTGAGAGAAGCCTCTGGAAGTGCCACTTAAACCTTAAATGGCTGGTGACTGTCTGGAGCTGCCCTGGCTGGTTTTGCGAGACAGTTTCGCAGCTACAAGTCGACCTCCGTTGGCCTCGACGGGTCCTGTAGCTGAGGACTGTGGGCTAAAAGAGATGGGCAAACTGGGGAGACCTCAGGGCTGAGGCAGTGACAGGCTGTTAACGCAGCCTGTTTCAAAATCAGCACATTTATGTGGTAAATTAGTGGGGTTCCAGCCTCTGGAGCAGTTTTAGCGGAGAGGTAAGAAGATGGAGACGCTCTGAAACGTGAGTGGGCGTTAGGGGGGGTTTGTGTGAGCGGCTTTCCTGTGGCTGAATACTCATGGCTTTGTTTCACGTGGTGATGGGAGAATGAGAGACCAAAAAACACAAACCAGAGGACTGATTTTTTGCTTGATTCAGTACCTGTTGCCTCACCTGTCGTATTTTCTTTTTTTTTTCCCCCTCTCTGTACCTCACAGGCAAAGGCAGCTGCAGCAGATGAAAAGAAATTCCAGCAACAGATTTTGGCTCAGCAAAAGAAAGACCTGGCGACCTTTTTAGAAAGTCAGAAGAAACAATACAAGCTTTGCAAGGAAAAGATTAAAGAGGCAAGAAACCATCATTTTCAGGGCTGAAGGGGTGTGGGACAAACGTGAACTAGACTTTTGTTTTGATAAACCTGAGCCACCCCAAGGGTTTAAGGGATACTGTCATGCTTGGAAGCGAATTTATATTCTCAGCAAGTAAACTTACAGGAACTGAGAACATCTGGCAGCGTTTCTAGAACAATCTACAAGGGTGCTAGAGGTGCCTTCCCAATTTGCTGTAGAGCAGAATCTGTGAAACTGAGGGTGATGAAGGAAAATGGGGCTTCACAGAGAATTCTTCTTCCCCTTTTTCCTCATGGGTTTGGGGTTTTTTTGCTTAAGCTGTAAGTAATCAGAGCAGCCATTTAGATGTCACTTGCCTAAAAGCCCTGTGATCTCTCACATGAATTAGAAAAAGAAGTAATTTAGTACGTAGGTCATCTGTCCCCAGCTGCAGCACTTGAGTACAGCGTTCCCACCGCATCGCAAAAATCATTTGCTGTTAAGGATGTTAAGGGAAGTCTTGTTGTGACCCTTTCTGCATGCAGGAAATGAATGAGGACCACAGCACGCCGAAGAAAGAGAAGCAAGAAAGAATATCCAAGCATAAAGAGAACCTGCAGCACACACAGGCTGAAGAGGAGGCCCATCTTCTCAGCCAGCAGAGACTCTACTACGACAAAAACTGCCGTTTCTTCAAGAGAAAAACGATGATCAAGAGGCACGAGATGGAGCAGCAGAACATCCGGGAAGTATGGCACTCTTCACTTCCTTTCCCAAGAGTTTCTTTTAATTGTTTTAGCTTCACGTCTGCAAAACGGTTTGCTGGCTGATGTTAGATCTTCACATTTCCAGTTGCTAAAAATGTAGGAAACGTGTTTGGGGAAACAGTTTTCCCCGCAGGCATGGCTGCTTTTATCAGCCAGGGAGGGGTGACGTCGCTGGCTTGCGGACAGAAGCATTAACATGGGTCGGATGCTTCACCTGAGCTCCTGGGCAGCAGATTTTGGGGGATCCTTTCGCAGCACAGGGCAGTTTGAGTGCCAGAGCCACCTGTGGGATGGCTGGAAGGTTATCCCTGTTGAAATAGGTGTAATAAACCAGTAATAACCTTAAAAGAGCAACATTGAGGTTGCAGAATGAAGAAGAAATACCGAAAATTCAGTCCTCCTGTGACTGCATTCTGGTTGTCTGCAAACAATCAGATGTTGCTTTTCCATTGGGCTCTGCTCAAATGAGAGCACAGAACTGGTGGTAGTTTGTTAATGAGAAGCTGTTCAGCGTCTTGCTTTTCCTCATCAGTTATGGACCCTTGCCTTACAGGCTGCCTGCAGTCAAATACCGCTTTGGAGAAAGAATTTATTACTTGTAGATTCTTCTATCGTAGTCACTATAGTTGCTGAATTCTTCATGAGTGTTATTTTTGGATAAAGATTATCAAATGAGAAGGTATTTTAATACAGGCTGAGAGTGAGAGATCAAAAATTCCTAATAATCACGTACTTAGTCTGTTATGATCAAATTTTCTGGCGTACTTAACGTCGCCCTATATTTTAACTGTTCGGAGCTTTGCTGCCCCTGACTTCAGATGTGCCTGGGGCTGCTCAGCTGCTTTGCAAATCGCATCCAGACATCTCAGCTCAGACACCCTGAAAATGAATGACTGTGAAAAATCAGATTTGGGCACCCTTATCGCAGCGCACAAGCTCTGTGGCAGAGATGAGAGCAGAACTCAGTTACCTAATGGGGTGTTTTAACACGAAACGCTCTTCTGCAGTCACGCATTTCAGCTCCTAACAGACACCTAATTTCTGGGCTGTTCTGTTTCTTTCCTGAAGGTAACGTCCCTACTACCTAGTTCAGATGCGCTGGATGGGACAGCTGAAGTAATGCCTCGGGAATGGTTTTTAAGTAACCACAGAGGTTCTTTTTGTACCGATGGGAAACTGTGTGTGAGAAGCGGCGTGCCGCTGTTTGTTCACGCTGCGTGAACTGAGGTCAGGTGTGGAACGAGCACGAGAGAGACCGGCCTGAGGCTACGGCACGAGCGCCACAGCTCGCTGCTGATACTGAGAATTACAACAGGGTTACGACATGCAGGAAACACCTCAGAATAGGTTGATTTATTTTTGTTTTTTGCTTCTACTGCAGCAACTCTTTAGACTGAGTCAACGCAGGGCTCTCCCTGTAGTGCGTCGTGCGAGGCAGCCCCCGCTGTGCCCGGCTCAGTCTAGCGCGAAGCACAAGTGCTGAGTTTATAAACTGGGGAGCTGGAAGGGAGGACGTGCCAGCAGACCAGCTGTGAAGTTCACCAGACATCAGCGAGGGGTGCAGCTGCAGTCACTGCTCCCCTGAGCTGGATTCAGCTCTGTGCCCCACAGGGTGTTGCCGACACCTCGAGACACGAATGTTAGCAGCAGCTGGCGAGAGAATCCCCTGTCTTCCTCTTCCTTGGCTTGTAACTCAGTAAAGGTTTTTCCAGGACTGCTGGGCAGCGTGTGAAGGAACTTTTATGGGCTCATTGCAAAATCGTGTGAGGCCTGGGCTGTGCCCTCATTTTAAAAAATCAGCTGTGCCTGGAGCCAAACACCACCTGTGCACAGTGGTAGAGGAAATTCTTACCTGACAGTGGTGTGGCAGAACTCTTCACCTCTGCTCTCACTGCTCTAGTGTAAGTGATACAAGAGAAAGCTCATCTCCCCGAGCCTGGCAGGGGCTCAGGGTAATTTAAAATGGACAAATAAGAGCTCCCAATTCTGTCAGTTGCCCCAGCATCCCCCAGCTCTGAGCACCCCAGGATATAGTTATTAAAAACTGCGATTCCCAGCAGTCATGGGGCTTGTGTGTGGTCCCAGTGCCACCTGCTGGAGACTCCCTGGGTGATCCGGGAGCTGCCAGAGGAGCAGGTTACAGGGGATGGATGGATGGACGGATGGATGGATGGATGGATGGACGGATGGATGGATGGATGGTTAGGTGGCCGCTTTGTTAGCATTCCCATCGTGCTGCTGGGTTCACATTGCCCTGTAGCACGTGGAAGCCCCTGATGTCATCTAGAGGAGTGACCTGGACACCCGGCCTCACCAACAAAAAATCTCAGGGCAGAGAGAAGCGCTCCTCAGCTGTTGTCTTGTGCTCTGCTGTCCTCTTGCGCAGGAGTTAAACAAGAAGCGGACGCAGAAGGAGATGGAGCACGCCATGCTGATCCGGCACGACGAGTCGACGCGCGAGCTGGAGTACCGGCAGCTGCACACGCTGCAGAAGCTGCGAATGGACCTGATCCGGCTGCAGCACCAGACTGAGCTCGAGAACCAGCTGGAATACAACAAGCGGCGAGAGCGGGAGCTGCACAGGAAGCATTTCATGGAGCTCCGGCAGCAACCAAAGAACCTGAAGGTGCTGGAAACTTTCCTTCCTCCTTTTCCAACCTCTGGCCTGCCGGGCAGGCTGGTCTGTGTGCTTCCTGCCTCCTCCGTGCGGCATCCATGCTGCAGCACCACCGCTCTCCACCCGCCCTGCACGCTCTCCCTCATGTCCTTTCCCTTCTCGTCATGTGGGGCCACTCTCCTACAAGAAAGTCACAGGCTGTTTTCAAGCTGCTGGGTAAAAATAGGTTGGTCCTTAGTGAAGTGTTACGGGATTTGCTTCCAGTGAGCTTTCTTCAGGCCCTTGCTGGTGTCAGCCTATAAACCTCGATAAGGAAAGGGGTTGGGTGACACTTCCTTCACTGTCAAAGAGAGAAAGAGCACACGGGGGTGCTGAGCGCTGCGCTCTGTCCCGGTTCAGCTGTGGGTTGATTAGAAACCTCTGAGCTGCTTGCCCTGGGAGCTTTCACTGTTCCTCCCCCGACTGTCCAAAAAGGCGCGGTGCTTTTCTGCGCTTCACCGCGCCGGCGCTTGGACACGCGGCCTCCGTGTGGCAGCGCGTGGTTGAGGTGGGGCAGGGCAGCACCACGGGAAGCCTCGAGAAAGAAAATGCTTTTTGGGAGGCAGGTGACGGGGTGGGAGATGAAGATGCCCGGGGCTGAGGAGGTCTTAGGGGATCCTGGAGCAGGGCTTTAGTCGGTTCCGCTTGTTAGATCGCTGCGCGTGCCGGGGGAGCTGCGGTTGTCTCTCACCGACCCGCCCTTTCGGCTGCGCCGCAGCCTCGCCGTTCCCGAAAGCTCTTTGTGCTCTTCACATCGTTCCTCCCTTGGCAGGCCATGGAAATGCAGATCAAGAAGCAGTTCCAGGACACGTGCAAAGTGCAAACTAAGCAGTACAAAGCACTGAAGAATCACCAGCTGGAAGTAACTCCAAAGAGTGAGCACAAGACAATTTTGAAGAGTCTGAAGGACGAGCAGACGAGGAAGCTCGCCATCCTGGCCGAGCAGTACGAGCAGAGCATCAACGAGATGATGGCCTCGCAGGCGGTAGGTGCGGGGTCCCTGACCGAAGCGGGGGACAGTCGGGCCACAGTCACAGGCTCCCCGGCTTCAGGGAGGAGGTCGGAGCAGAAAAAAGGTTTCTGACCGTTGTTTTCCCCACGATCTTTACAGCTACGGCTGGACGAGGCCCAAGAAGCAGAATGCCAAGCCCTGAGATTGCAACTCCAGCAGGAGATGGAGCTGCTCAACGCGTACCAGAGCAAAATTAAGATGCAGACAGAAGCACAGCACGAAAGAGAGCTCCAGAAGCTGGAGCAACGGGTGTCGCTGCGCAGGGCGCACCTCGAACAAAAGGTACGTTCCGGGTTGGGGGTTACGTGGCTGAGATGCGTCGTTTTCGGCCGAGGGGGCTGCTCACGGTGGTTCTTGCAGATCGAAGAGGAGCTCGCCGCCCTCCAGAAGGAACGCAGCGAGAGGATCAAGTTTCTGTTGGAAAGGCAGGAGCGAGAGATCGAAACGTTCGACGTGGAGAGCCTGCGGATGGGCTTCGGCAATTTGGTGACGTTAGAATATCCCAAGGAGGACTATAGATGAGATATTTAAAAATTTTTTCTTTGCCATTTAAAAAAAAAAAAAAAAAAAAAAAAAAACCAAACCAGACGAAAAGCGAACGAAAATGATGGGAAAACTTGCAAAAACCGACATTCCCCATGTTAACGGGCGTGCTCTCTCTCTTTCTGTCTCTCTTGCTGACATCGTGTCGGACTAGTGCCTGTATATTCTTACTCCATCAGGGGCCCCCTTCCCCTCCCCGGTGCAGGACAGCTCCTGGCGGTCTTTTTTCCATAGTATGTCACAGTATTGATGTCTCTGTGCAATGATTCAAAATGTTTCAGTGAAAAAAGAAAAAAAAAAAACCACCAAAAAAACTTTGGAGAGG
>NW_009728412.1:14004-15189 GCF_000703405.1 Apaloderma vittatum
TTTAATGGAGAAAAATGGAAAAAAAAAAAAAAAAAAGTGATGTCTGTTGCTTTTTGAGCAATCACTCATTTTGCCACCAATCGATGAAAAAGTACAAGCAAAAAAATACTAATAATCAAAAGATATATATGAACCCAGGGGGAGAGAGACTAAATCCGCAGCCTTACCTTAACTAGCTGCTGCATAATTTTATTTTATTTTTATTTTTTTGGTATTTATTCATCAGGAATAATTAAATAATAATAAAAAAATGTTTTATTAAAGATTGAGAAAAAAAAATTTGATACATTTTACAGAAAAAAAAGAAAAAAAATACTTAATCGTGCTGTACATATCAGTGGTGACATATTATTACTTTTTTTGGGGGGTGGGGAGGGAGCGGGGGCGCCGATCCGGTGATTTTTAGAAGAACCAATGCCAGGCGAGGCGGGGACGAGACCTCAGCCCTCGGCATATTCTTGATTGTATCATAATCATTTTCTGCTGTCGCAGAGAATGGGAATACACTTAAAATGAGCCCACGGGATCCCAGTAGCACAAATCGGGCTTCGTCAAATCGTGTATTTTGTGTATAGAAGGAATTTAAGGAGAGCTTTTACTTATTTTCATATTGTATTTTAACTGTTTCTCTGATCAAGAAATTTTTTTACTTCTTTCCTCCCCTTTTCCCTCCTGCTCCCAGCCACCCCACCCAGTACTCTCCAGTTCAGTACTGGGAGTTCAACACTTGTCTGTTTGATCATCCCAAGCCCTTTTTCTTTTTTTTTTTCTTTCTTTTATTTCTTTCTTTTCGTTGTTACTGTTCCTCCCCCAAGACCACCCCCGACCCCATGATCTTGGTCATAAATATTGCATTATTCACACTTTCAAACTGTGTATTTTCTTACAATAAAAAGATGAAAAAAAAAGGCTTTACTTCTTTTGCATGCACTTTAAAAAAAAAAAAAAGAAAAAAATGAAAAAATTTCTCTGAAAAGTCCAATTTTTTTCGCAGCTGAATCATGGACACTCACAGTCATTAACAGAAAGGGACATCTCTGAGTGTATCTTTGAGTAATGCAGATCATGACTGATCTGTTTATGAGTATCATTCAAGTTATTCCTTGAATACCTTGAATGGTACCTAGGAAGAACAAATCTTGTCTCCCCTTACTCAATTCTTCTGAGACAGCCTCCTCCAGGTCT
>NW_009728412.1:15279-15656 GCF_000703405.1 Apaloderma vittatum
GCGGGAGCTGAAATCTGCGCTCCAGGGCGGCAGGTGGAGATCCCACCCGGGACGGGGTGAACCCTGAGCCGGAGGGAGGGGGCGCAGGGACTCCCTAATGGCTCCAGGGGAGCAAATTTCAGTTTGTCCAAGGCAGGGAGATGAGATGAGCCGTGCTCCTCCAGCGTGAGCGCCCTCGCAGCGTCCGGCCTCGTGCCACGAGGAGAGGACCAGGAGGAGAGGGCGGCGGCGGCCGTGAGCTGCTCCGGTGAGCACATCCCTGCTCCCACAAGAAGACACCGACACTGACGGCCCTGGTAAGTTTTTAATTGCACTGTGAGCACACAGCACGTCAAACATTGGGTCACAACAGAGCTCGAACACAACAAAGTGGTCTC
>NW_009728413.1:0-5318 GCF_000703405.1 Apaloderma vittatum
ACTGGGTTTTAGCTCAAACCCAGGACAGCACGTCCAGAATCTAGTGGCAGACATTCTGGGATTTACGCTCACCATCGTAGCCACTACTTCATAAATCCCATAGAATCATAGAACGGCTTAAGTTGGAAGAGACCTTAAAGATCATCTAGTTCCAACCCCCCCGCCATGGGCAGGGACACCACCATCTCCCTCTGCATCCACCTCTCCTCTTCCTAGTAATTAGATAGCAAAATCTTTATGACCAAGAATGTCATCATTTTGCTCTGTATTTAGAGAAACATCTAATATGATTGGCTTACCATTCATGACTGGAATTCCTAGTTATCACAGAAATACAGATTTATTTATTTCCTTTTAGTGATAGAATCATAGAATGGCCTAGGCTGAAAGGGACCTTAGAGATCATTTAATCCAACCTCCCTGCCATGGGCAGGGATGCTTCTCAACTAGATCAGGCAACACATGGGGACCGAACGGGAATCGAACCCATGACCTTGGTGTTATCAGCACCACGCTCTAACCGACCGAGCTAACCGGCCCCATATTCATTTAAAAGTAGCATGTGATTTTAGGTAGTATTTTAGGAGATTTTTGTGGAATATTCCTGAAGGAAAATAGAAGCTGTCAATGATTCAGGATTCTATCCACAAAAGGTTTTCTCCATTGCTCAAATTGCCATGGAGTCCTTCTTTTTACCTTGTTTGTAAAACCAACATTCAGCACTTCTAGCATTTATCTTGACCTTCACCAGAAGAGCATAAACTTGATCAACCTTCACAGCAGCAATGCTGTGATATTAGGACAGAGCAGTTTCAAAACCTCAGCAACTGTGTATTCTTTTAGATACTTAAAGTAATAGATTTTCTAAGCTGTATAATCTCACCAGATTCTTAAAGGACACCATCTGGCTGTACCATCACAAAAGTCCAAGTATGCCCTCCCCCTCCCATAACATGCAAGATATTTTTGAAGCATAACTGTTGAATGTACTTTTACAATTAAAGAAATTTAACAGTGTATTTTAACATGAAAGAGCACCAACAAAACTAAGAAAGCAGATTGTGGGACTTTCCACCCTAGAAATACTTGAAAATCCCAGACCTGATGGGAATGTGGAATTTCAGCAGCGTTTATTCTTTCTTCCCCCAGCTCAGGAACACCATTCTTCCTACACTAGGGAAAAAATCGTAATACAAATCTCTGGAATAATAGGGGAAAATACAGAAATTAAGTATTTACTTCTGCCTGAGTCCCACTCTGTTTAGGGTTTTCCCCAATTAGGATTATTACTAGCATTAGATCTGATGATAAAGATGAGCTTTCTCATCAACCTTCTTTCTCCTGAACCATAGCTTTCCAGTACCTTGCAAACCCGCAAGTCACAGCCCAAGTTCTAGCCATGCTACATCAGAGGCCTGGCTTTATTAACATCCCTAGTAGATGAGAAAAGAGCTCAGTGTGTAGAGGAAGCAGAGGCTCCATTAAAGCTTTATTCCATGCTACTGGACATTTAAGATGATCTGCAACGCTCTGGCACCTGGATGAGGTATGCCACATCTCACCTCCTTGTTTTACCAATGAAACCCCCTTTTATTCTTGGGTACTCCCATTATTGTCCATCAAAGAAACTTTGTTAGTACACTCAGAATTGTTCCCTCTCTGCAAGAATCACTCACACTTCTGTGTGCACCATTTCAAAGTACAAATATTTGCAGATGTGTATTTAAAAGGATGGGTGCTTATATACACACCTGTAGGTGAGAGGTGAATGGATACTTACAAGTAGTCCTAGGGCAACAATCAAAATGCAGAGTCCCTATGTGGGCAGGTGAGAAGAGCAGTGCTTCCTTTCATAACTGAAATCACAGGAACCTTAACAAAGTAGAACAAGGCTTCTGCTTGAGCAACCTGATCCAGTTAAAGAGATACGGTGCTCAGGGACATGGTTTAGAAGTGGGCTGGTAGAGTTAGATAACAGTTGGACTTGATGATCTGAATTGTCTTTTCCAACCAAACCAATTCTATGATTCTATGATCCGCACAACCCCTGAAAGCTCTGCTAAGGTGAATTTCACTTCTCATTATGGATTTGAGGAAGATGCAGATAAAAAGATTCCCATTCAAAATACCTTGCCTTACGTTGCTTGAACTGGTAGTTAAATGGGCAGAGCTCCCACTTGCCTTAGCTGTTAGATAAATGTATTTCTTTTGTAGCTGTGATAGCAAAGGGATGCCTACTCTTCAGCATATATATTCTTTATGTGTGGTGGTGTGGTCAGAGAGGCTTCCCACACTCTCAGAGACCATCACTCCATCTCCTTTCTCAACAGTATCATTAAACCTTATGCTGGCATGGGCTTCTGTGGAAATCCCTCATGCATATAGATGAATAAAACTGTAATGACAGCAAACTGCCTCAAGCTGAAGTATCAGGATGCAGTTTCACAATTAGCCTAGGCTAATTTTGCAGTATGCTTCCCCTGTGCCCCACACCTGCCAGCAGCACAAGTGGTCTTATGGTCACATACTCGCAGATCAGCTGCCCCACCTGGCAAAGCCAATTGCTTTTGCAGAAGGTATGAGGCTTTTTTTCCACTTAGGCAGGACCCTGCCCTGACTGCATCGCCCCATGAGAGCCACTACTAACACACAGCAAGGGGGCAAGGGGCAGGACATAAGGACATGTGTCCTGTGGCACAGGATGTAAGGTTGTCCACGTCTTTAGCAGCAATGCAGATGACTTAAGTTGGTAAAATCTCTCACTAAAAAAGGTATTAGAACAGGTTGATAAAAATTAATTGTGCACATTGCCAGGACTTGACAATATCTCTTCTTGAATTCCAGCATGGCTAAAATATGAAATTGCTGTATTGCTTTTTGTGGTGTGCCACTTGAATTGGCCTGAGTAACAGAAAAATCAGAAGTGGAGGGTTTGGGATTTTTTTAAGGCTCTGCCATGTGTTTGGTAAGCATAAGCGGGCACGTCTGATTTCTGTACCAAGAAAATAAAACTGTAACCAAAACTAGAACTAGTGTACAGTAAGTGGATAGAATAAGACAAATCAATATGGCTTTGTCAGAGGGAAGCTGTGCTTCAAAAATCTATTAGTTTTTTATGAAAGTGAACAAGGAGCTGAGAGGGATCCGGTTAGATTTCCAAGATACTTTTACCAGGTTCCTCAATAAAGGCTCATAAAAAATGGAGTTTCTGATTAAGTAAGAGACAAAATCTTTTGTGGGTCACTAACTGCTTAAAAGCTATGCAGCAATGGATAAAAATACAAGGTTTTTCACAACAGAGCTTTGTTACAGTTTCACTGGTGCTAGTCTTTTATTACTCAGTAATGTCAAAAAGGTGAAGAATACCGTGATGAGCTTTACTGATGATACTAAGTTCTTTAGGTTACTAAAATCAAAAGCCAACTGTGAAGTTTTGCAGAAGGATCTCACAAATAGCTGAATGAGAAAAGAGCTGACAAAATTAGGTTAATTTAAGAAAATCCTCACTCTTCAATACAGACTGATCGTTTCTAAACTGACATTACTACCATTCGAGAAAGAGGCCACAGAATCATTTTGACCAGTTTGATTAATATAGCCACAGTTGAAAGGCAAACCCCAAGGAAAGAAGCTTGAGAACAGATGGAAAACATTGGTATAGCACTCTGCTTTTCCGTATCTTGTATTTCTCTAGGTTACAAGGAAAAGTAAGAGGAATGATCAAAGGTGTGGAACTTTTCTATATGACAAGTTAGTAAATGAAAAATAAACAGACTAAGATGTTTGGAGAAAGGGCAACTGAGGGGGATACTATGAAAGAAAACTATGCAAATTATGACTGATATTAGGACAGACAGGGAGCAATCATGTACAGCTTCTCACAGTAAAAAAACAGAATGGGAGTCCGTAAAATTCTCATTTGACAGGTTAAAAACACAAGGAAGTAATTTGTCCCGTGATGTAAAATTGAATGTAGAATGCATATACTGTAATGGTAACAAAAATGGGAATCATTTAAAAAAAGAGTAAGAGCAATCTGAGAGACAGGCCTACTGCAGACTATTATCCGGTGGTGTAGAAAGGAATCTCCAGCTTGGAATTACTGGGAGCTACAGCATATGCCCTGGAAAGAATCAGTTTATAAATCTAAGGAGCTTTTCGTAGGCATCCACAATTGGCCACTGCGGGGAAGAGGGAACCATGCCACAAAGACCTTTGATCTGCCCAGCTACAGACATTTCCAAGCAGAATAAATGACTTTAATGAGGCTTCTAATATCAACCACGTAATGTGAGGTTAGCACAGGTAAAGGATATCTTGGGTAGTATGTTTAGTTCTTTATTGCCCTGTTAACAGCAGTGAAATATCCAAAGGGCATTATTGGTCATCATTCCAGTGACATTGCTCTTGTGCCATGAATGCAGCAAGCCTATATATGAGACCAGAGCTCCTTCTCCTGGTAAGCACCATGCCATATGTTTTTATCTGGCACTAATTTGGGGGGCGAATTAATCTTTATAAAGTTTATAAGTTAGAGTGTCCTACTTATGTCAAAGTATAAAGCTGGGGGGTTCTTCATTTTTACAAATATTGCTGAACATTTAATTTCAGATTCTCAGCCTGTTGGATAATAAAAAATGGCTACCTACCAAACTTGTAGCATTAAATGGAGACTGTGTTTTTGGCAGCTCATCGGAGAGGGATTAATATTACTGGAATTGCCTTTTTTTCTCAGCAATGTCTCCTTAAGAACAGCTTCCTCTGAACATATATTGTATTTTATTGAGAAAAGGAAACATGGTATTAGAAATCAATGTTTTTAAAGGGTAATTTAAAGAAATCTAATCTTGGCAGGTGCTGAAATATTTTCAATTTAGAACAAATAGTATTTCTGTCATTCAGTCAGCTTTTTAAAATTAGACCATTACTCCTTGATAAGTTAATTACAAAACAGAAAGAGACTCAACCAATCTAAAAAAGCGTATTAATGAAAGTATAGAGCACATGTCTAAAAGCTGCTTTTACTGATTTATTGGTGAAAATTTACTTTTTATATGAAAAACCTTGTCTCCAACATCTTGAATCATAGGAAAATACGCTCAATTTTTCACCCAATCACAACTAATTTTTTACATTGGTACACTGATGGACTATTGTTTTCCTGTGCTACCATCCATTATAAGAAGTGACAGCATCATAATTGAAATTATTTAAAATATGGTGCATTCAGATAATTCTTTACTTCGGTATAAATATGACTACATAAGAAATGCTGCTACTGGAAATTACTAGGATGAGCTACCGAAATGGAATTATTG
>NW_009728414.1:0-463 GCF_000703405.1 Apaloderma vittatum
TGTGCTCCAGCAGTGCCTGCTTGCAACTGCTGAGGACTCTTTGAGATGAAAAGCACAGAAACTGTGTCAGAACACCCAGGACATACCCCACCCACCCCCAGCTTGCAGGGTATCTACTACTTGACTGCTTTTTTGAGCATCCTGTTTTCCCTTCTATTCTCTTTCAGTTTTCTCAGGCTCTTTCTAGCTCCATCTAGCATCAATTCATGCTCCCTTTTTCAGGCTGGCAGCAGCAGCCAAAGCAACTCAAATGTGTTTGCTGCTACCTTTGGGGAATTCATTAGTCCGTCCTCTTGCCTCGCTTTGCTATGTGTAAGCTTATACAAAAACCTTCTGAGGGTCTGGGCTTGAGGAATCACACCTCTTCTGCACTGCTGAGCCAAATTTGGAAGACATCTGAATTTTTCTTGTTGCAGAGCCTTCTAGTCTCCAGTAAAATTTTCTTAAATGAACGTTATGCTTG
>NW_009728415.1:0-597 GCF_000703405.1 Apaloderma vittatum
GATGAGCAAAAAGCAGGACCCTGCTGGCACACGCCTCGTTTTCTATGCAAAATCGCGAATCTTTGGCCACCAAAATTGGGTTTTTTTGTTTCTTACACGCAAGCGTGGAAAGTGATTTCTTGGCTACGGAGCTGCCCGGGGACTTCCACTGCACCTGGGGCTGGATTTCAGCTGCCGGCTCTGTCAAGCCATCGTGAGAAAGTCTCAAAATTCTCACAAAAAATTAAAAAAAAAGGGATGAGGGGCTACCAGACCTCCTTGTCCCAAACCGAAACCCGCTGGAGAGACATCTTCGACCCCAGATATTCGGGTTTTTCTGTGTCAGGACGAAGACTCAGGGGTGAGTTTTCTACCGACAACCGCCCAAACGCCGCAGTTTCCTCTCGCCAGCGGGATGGAGATCCCGATACCACGGTCAGCCTGGGTTCAACCAAGACAGCTTCGACGCTTTTGAGACCAGAACGCTGCGGAACTGCTCTCGCTCTCTCCTCCAAGAGGCCTTCGGTGGCCAGTTGCTCCTCTTCCAGCATAATCCAAACCCAGCTCGGTTTAGGGGCGCCGCGAAAGCGTCGGAACAGATGTTCCTTTTCCGTATGG
>NW_009728415.1:657-875 GCF_000703405.1 Apaloderma vittatum
TCTGGCTCCGGTTCAGCCTTTAATTCTCCTGACAGGTCTCTTCACGCCTTTAATTTCCCATGAAATCCAATTCAAGAAGTTGTTTGCCCGCAGCCCGCTCCCGGTGTTGGGGTGAGCGAGGCCGCATGCGATCCAGGCGTTCCGCGCAGAAAAACCGGTTTCTTGGAATGACTTTTTCTCCAAGAAAAAGAAAAATAAGGAGGAAAAAAAAAAAAGAA
>NW_009728416.1:0-7920 GCF_000703405.1 Apaloderma vittatum
TCGGACCCGTCAGTAACTTCCAGCGCCGGCACCGGAGGGACAGACACCCCCTTCTTCTCCCTCAGCCCCCAAATATGAGCACGGAGTCGTTTGGAAAAAAAAACAAAAAACCAACATCAAACACCTGTGTAGTGTAAAATTAATTTTATTATTATTTTTTTTTAATTTTGAGTCGGTTGGACGCCTTGAGGTTGAGCTGGGGCGGTTGCTGGGCCCGATTCTGGTCGTTTAGGGGTAGTTTTTGGGTGGTTTATGCCCCGTTTACGTTCACACAAGCTGGGTCATTGCTCACCCAGCATGTGTGAGCCCGGGAGAATCTTGCTGTTGGCTGTAGCGAGTCTTTTTTCGGTTTTTTTTTTGTGGTTGGGAGGGTTTGGTCCTTCAGTCCTTACTGGTTTTTGGTCGTCCCGATGGGGCAACCTCGTTGAGAAAGCCTTTACTCATGTGTTTACAGAGCCTGGCTGGAGGGACCCTGGATTAGGTGATGCCATGTTCCAACCTCCACCTCCCTGGCT
Source organism: Apaloderma vittatum (assembly GCF_000703405.1). NCBI lineage: Eukaryota > Metazoa > Chordata > Aves > Trogoniformes > Trogonidae > Apaloderma > Apaloderma vittatum. The sequence goes on from NW_009728416.1 coordinate 516, forward strand.
TTGTTTTACACCTTCACATTTATGAGCCGAGGCGTTTCAAAACGTGATGATTAATAGCTGGTATAACCTCCCCGCTCCTCCCTCGTGTTTTACCGCACAACACTTGGCCCCGAGTGACGACAGTGTGCGAAGCTGGAGCCAGCGCCCGTTCGAGATGGGGGCTTTGGCGCGGCGACGCCGGTTACGGGTTATCAAAACCTGCGCCGAGCTGGATCCGAACGCGCTGTAACCGTTTAAATCAAATATTCATGGAATGCTGCTCACTCCCTTCCGCGGCATCTTCGCCGGTTGGCTTATGGGGAGAAAAGTGCCAAGTTTGTGTCTAGTGAAGTGAGTTGGCTCTTCCAGGTGGATGCTTTGCCGGAGACCCTACGCAGGGGCTGTTCGTGCTCTTGTGCAGCTCTAGAAGGAATTAATTTGGAAGGAGAACCAGCTGGGTGGTCGCTGGTGGCTGAGGTGCCGGTTGTGGTGGGGGCACTCGCTGTTGTGCTCTAACAGAAGACCCATCGCAGAGCCCAGGAGCTCGGACTGCTGCTGGAGGGGCTCTCAAACCGGAGCTGTGGGTGTTGGCCACGGCTTGTGTGGGTGGGACGTGAGCCCCTTTGGTCTGCCTCGAGCAGATGAGCCTGGAAGTGGCAGTTCCTGATTCTCGGCACTAAAAATCGTGGGTGCAATAGGTTGATTTTTTTTTGCTCTGTTTTTGGTTTATCCCGTACCTGGTGCAAACATTCTTTCTTTCTGTCCTGGCTCCTCAAGCACCTGAGTCTCCTGCCCTCTCCCACCGCTGTTACTGCTCGTTATCCCGAGCGCTAATTGCTCTCATCCATCCCGTTCTGTGGTTTATTATTCCTTTCAGCTCGCAGGCTCCTGAGGAGGGGTTTGCTTTTGGACTTGTCTTACCAAGACCTCTCAGAAATAGTCTCGAGGAATCCCGGCGATGGGAGACCAGGAACTGAAAACCGCCTGATTTCTTACTGCAGCCTGGTTTCTGCCTGTATATACCCGGCTGTTTGCAATTTTTCGCAGTAATATTAGCTGATTTAATGCAATTACTCTGCCTTGCTTAAAAAAAAAAAAAAAAGCCTTCCATAAATAATACGGGATTAAAAAAAAAAAAAAAAGAAAAGGAGAGAGACAGAAGGAGCAAACTAAATGCAGAAGGAGCACTGCTGCCCCCACCCCGGCCGCCTCCCTGGGCCAGATTCCTGCCAGCACCAGAGAATTTGGGACCAGAGCACATGTCTGGCCCAGTGGCCACTTGCCAGCACTGTTTCAGGGCATAAGCATCACCAACTTTGAATTTTAATTCTTCTTCTTCTTATTTTTTTTTTTTTGGTGGGGCTGTTTTTTAATTAAGGCTTGTTGCGTTTGGCCTTCTTGCGTCAAACGCTCGATCGCCGTCTGTGGAGAAGAGGTTATTTCTGTGTTCGGCGCTGACATTAGGACGCGGCGTTAAATTTCCCGTCGAATGACAGATTTATTGGAGTTTTCTTCATCGACACGACACGAAAACCCGAGTTAGGATTTGCCAGAAGGGGGCATTTTGCAAACATCGTGAAAGATTTCGGAAGCGCAGGAGACGGGCTGGGTGAGCTCGGCTTTAAGAATGGAGCGGGCGGCGACACTCGTCTGGAAACCACAGCCTCTTGGGGAAAAGTTCCCCGGTACCTAAGGGATAGAACAAAATTATTGTGCCCCTGCACCCTAGTGGATGAATTTTGGGGGTGTTGTGTGGGGATTTGGGGTCCCGGCACAGGCTCTCTGGCCGCGCCCTGTCTTGATCCTCATCTTTCTCCCCATCCTGAACCCTTAAATCTTGGGATCGAGGCTTCGCTTTCTTATCCTTATGTTCTTATCCTTAAATGTTTATCTGCTGTGGGTGCAGCTGAGTTTTAAGAGGCTGGCGAGGGGCAGTCCTGCCCCTTGGGGTGCTTGGCCACGACCTCTCCTGGTGGGAGGGGCTGCAACACCCCTTATCGTCGCTTTGTAGATGAAGGCAGAGACGAGTCAAGTGAGCCGATGGCAGAAATGGGGTGAAAACCTCTTGTTTCGGCTTTACCTCTCTCCTCCTCAACATCCCAGCTGCTTGGTGTACGGTTTTTCCTGGTGTGTGTCCGGAGCATCCCGAACTGTCGCTGCTAAGCCCGGCTCAGGTGCCATCACCTGTTTTCCGACCTTTTTCCTCTTGAAATAAATGCTGAGTTTTCTGCAAACCTGCTGCCTGGGCTGGTGGGGGAGGCATGCTGTACGGTGCGAGGGTCAGTGCTGCTGGATATTAAAGATGATGGTTTTATTTTCCATGTTTTATTGTGGATACTTGTGGTTTGAGCTTATTTGGATGCCAGGTGCCTACCAAAGCCACTTCTCACTCCAGGGTTGAAATAGTGACAGGGAGAGATCCCTCACCAATTAATGGGCAAAACAGATTTGGCTTGGAGAGCCCGTAGCTCGTGCGTCGTGCTCTTGGGTGGAAAGGCAAAAAGCTCGTGAGCTTGGAGAGAGGCACTGGGCCAGCCCCACTCCCGAGCTTCCCGTGCCACCGGAGCAACACTACTTAAGTTGAGCCCAGCCAAGCCATGGTTGAAGCCTTCTCAGTCACAGCCCGCTCTGACGTGGTTGTTTTCACAAGCGTAGCGAAATATCCATGAAAGAAAGCCGCGTCCAGATGTTGCAAAAGGCTCGGCATGATAATTAATTATCCACAGCCGTTCCCAGCCTTGGATGGCTTCTGTTCGGAGCCGCTGGTGCAGTTTCGCCTGCTTCCCGGCATGGACTTGGTCGTGTCTCCGGGAATTGACCCTGGCCCCGTGTGCTGTGACATGGCTTTTCGCGCGGTGGCACTTTCCCGTGGCATTTTCTCTTCTCCGTGCAGGAAATTCTGGTTGCACCATTATGGCAGAGCCTATTGTTTTGGGGCGAGAGCGGGATTCGGGCTTGCTCGCATCCTAAAGCGTCTCGCTGTGTTAAAAGGGACGTTGCAGAGTATCCAGGGATGCAAAGCTGGAGGCTGGTTTTGCACGGAGCTCACCCTTAGCCCAGGTCCACGCGTTTCTGCTCAAGCTCACGGCTTGTTTTTTTTTCACAGGAGGGCTAGCGGTGAAATAAAACTTGGAGTCAGGGTAAAATCCCCTCATCACTGTTTTCACGTTTGCTCTGCTTGTGGGTGATGCCTTGAACGATGCAAAATCGGGGTGTGTGAGGGGCACAGGAACCCCTCAGACCCCTGCCTTTGAGATGCCAGAAATTGTGGCCGGGATCTCACGGGTGTAAACCGGCAGGGACAGCACGTGGCAGGCTCTGCTTTCATCCTCCGCGGTCTCGTGGCGTGACCGAGGACACTTGTTAACCTGTCCGTGCCTCGGTTTCTGATCTGAGCGCCGGAGCGAGTGCTGCGTGGCCTGTGTTTGCCTTCGCTTTGTTTTTTTTTTTGTTCCCCCCCACCCCTCCCCTTAACTAATCTTTGTGGCTTAGATGGTTGGCAGCGATAGCCCTTTTTCCCAGGCTGCGCTATCCAAATTGCAAAACACCGTTCTTCACCCGCACAAGCTGCAGGTCCTCTCGTGCAGGGCTGCGTGTAATGTTTTGGCTACAACTCACCGGCAGAAGCAAGAGGATTTGAAAGCTTTTGCCGTCTCAGTTGCTCTCCCCGTCGCTGCGGGGATGGTTGCTCACCCCTCGAGTTGCCTGCCCTGGTTCTCAGCTCCCTCTTGCTGGGTTTTTTCGTTTGCCACCCCAAAAGAAGGAAAATGCTGAACTGGAGCAGGTGTAAAGCACAAAGCCGCACACGCGACGTTCCTCTGCTGCCGCACGCTGCGTCGGAATTAAGCGTGGAGCTTCCCAGAGCTTTTGCAAACGCTGTGTCCCACAAGCCAAGCTTTTGCTGCTGCGGTAAAGCCCCGGAGAGCCTGTGTGGGCAGCCAGCCCCTCCACGCACGGGTTGCACGGAGCTGCCTGGCAGCTGGGAGCAGATTTGCTGCTGGAGGCTTCTCTTGGTCTGGATGCTGGACTTGGGCATGTGCAGGTGAGGAGAGGACCCCCCTTGGATCTCGTGCAGGTGGTGAGGATGTCATCACGTGGCTGGCGAGGCAGCAGGAGGGGCTGCAGCAAACCGCCGGCATCTTCGCTTCGATAGATGCTGGCAGGCTCAGCTGGATACGGGGTGGCTGACATCACCATGTGCTGACATCACCATGTGCTGACATGAAAAAGCAACCCGAAAGGCTTCTCTGAGGCTGTGGTGACGAGTGGGGCGAAACACGTGCCTGGCAGAGGGACGGGGAGCCTGGCAGCAGCGGTTCCTCATCTGAACAAACCACACTGGGAACGGTTGTGGCTTGTTTGCTCTTGCTGCCCTTCTTATGCCGGGCTGATGCCGCCCCACTGAAAACTGGGTTGACATTGTCTGCCAGGCCTCCCGTACACTCGGAGACTTGTTTGAGAGGACCCATTAATCAGTTTAGAATTGCCCTGTTTCAGTTGCAGGCTTGAGAAGTGCCCATTATGTGTCAAGACAAAGCCACCGATGTGAGCGTCTGCCCTTGGCGCTGGAATCGTTCAGCTGAAGTGGTATGAAGTCGCACGTCGAGCTGGAGTGGTCGCAGAGCCTCCAGGCTCTTAGTTTCGGCCAAGCGGTTGGTGTAAGCTGTTGGTGGGTAGAGGGTCCTGGCAGCACAGTGGAGGGCGAGGAGGAGGAGGAGAGCATCCACCAGGTTTCTGAGCAGCGCAAGGAGCTGGATTTGCCTTGGGCAGATGAGCAAAAGCACCAGCCCCGGAGCCCGTTACCAACTCCCATGCCTCCTCCCTGCTGTAGGGAGCTCCTGGGCATCCTAAACTTCTGCTCCGCTCTCTGGTTTCCACACCGTAGACCGGAGCTGAAAGAGACACCGGCAGCAGCGAGCACAGGCGAGCAACGTACACCTCGGTGACCCTCTGATCACACTCGGAGTGTTGGCTTAAAAATAACGGGAGGAGCAGCAGGGCTCGACGTGGTGGCCTCTCAACACTTTCACGCCGTGCTCAGCTCCAGGGTGCAGGCGGCGCCCAGGGCAGACGCGTGGGATGCCGTCCGCAGCCACGGGGGACGGTGGCCGTGGGTATTTCCCGGCAAGGTTTTATACAACAGCAGCCGGTGAGTTTACTTTATATGGTGTAAGTCCTGCCAAAACAATTTCTTCCTGTTATTGCTCCTGTAATCTTAGCGGAGCGATAAGAGCCTTTTGCAGGGAGCTGGTTTCTCCTGGGGGCTCTCCTGGTCTGAACTGGGAGCTTGGAGCAGCAGTTCCCAGGGTGGCTTTTCCTCAGTCCTTTGGATAATTTTCAAAGTTGTGTTTAGTTCGATGATAAAAGAAATAGTTAAGTGTAGCCTGGGTAGGGTCTCTCCACAGCCAAATGGACGGGGTTCATTTTTGGGCGATATTTCCTGTGAATTATCTCTTCACTTGCCCAAGGAGGTAGGTAGGGGTGGCGGAGACCTTGGCCTCGAATGCAAAGCTTGTGTTACAATCTGCTGAAGTGGAAGCTGAGACAGTGAGGAAGAGTTTCTTCTTGTGATTCACCGGTTGGTTTAGCACAGCGCAGATTTCATCCCTGTGCAGAAAATATGCTTCCAGATCTTTTTCAATCCATTTGTACATCACTCCTTTCACACGTACGTCTCTAAAGGCATCAGATACATCCTTGTAAAGGTGGACCTGCTCAAACTCAAGGCCATGAGTTAGGAAGTAATCGTTGAGTGCATGGAGAGCTTTCTCAGCTTCACGACGAGGAAATGCTGCTGTATGTGGGTTCCCACTCCTGCAAAGGAGGATTTATTGTTCTTTTTAAGGTTGAGCCTTAAAAATTCTAATGGGAATGAAGATGCATATTAAAACGCCTTCTGCTTGGTGTTTAGTTCCTTCTCGGTGAATGAGCTGAACCTGAAGCGGAGCCGCAAGAAAGGTTTGCTGGGTTCCAGCTCGGGGCGATGGAATGCCTGCCGTAAAGGAATCATTTTGGCTTTCCTGATAGCAGATGGCGCCGGAGCTGGGAGGGCTCCTTGCACCTGAACTGAATAGGCTCCGCTCCCGTTCCTAAGAGTCGGCTGCTGAGAGAAAGGGAAAACAGGAAAAAAGGCAATTAGTCGCTAGGGCCAGGAGCCGCCCATGTGAATTGACGGTGCAGGGTGGTGTCGCGGGTCAGCACCTACGGAGAGCGAGGTTTGGGTGCCCAGAACACGTCTGTGGTTGCTTCGGACTCTTCAGTGGTCGATGGTTTCTCACTCTGGGATGCTACTGAGGTGCTTGTAATAAAAAAACCCCAAACCCAAGGGCAGGCATTGCCTTTCTGGCCTCTCTCTGGTCTGTAATTGGTCCCTGTGACTTCTCGCCATAGTAAGTTAAAGCCAAGCAGTTTAATAAACTCTTATGAAGATAATAAGTTGCATTAGGTAGAAATATTTGTATGAAGGGGAAGTAAATAAATGCATTTCAAGGCATAAGTCAGCCCGTGTTTGATGCAGCTAGAAGCAGTTTTCTCCAAGGCACAGATCATTCTAAAATCACTCCTTAATGAAGTTCTTGCCTCCTTCTTCTGAAGCGTTTGCCCTTTTCCAGAGAACAGTTATATGGAAGCCCTGCATGATTTGTACTCCCTAACGCTCCTCTGATGGTAATCAATGGGTTTGCACCCGTAAAGAATTAGGGTGATGCCACGTAAACTGGCTCTAATAAATATCGGGAGTCTGTTAACACGGTTCCAGGCTTGAACTTTCTGAGCAATAGTTACTCTCTAACCTTTCCAGGCACTTTGCTTTGATCCCTGGAAAGTTTCACCTTTATTTACAATTACAGCGTAAGTGTGTTATGCTCTGTGCTGGTGACTCTGTGCTGCTTTTCACTGGTTCTTCATAACCTCTGCTGCATGAGGATACATTGCAAGAATGAATGCCGAACTCCCTAATTCGAGTTTAGTTGAGGCGCCTAAATACGTGTTTGAGCGTGTTAGTGGGAAATCTGATTTATTTTTTTTTTGTGCTAGAGGTGCAGCTCTCCGCCATGGCGAGGGGTGCCTGTGAGGTGGACGGGCTGTGAGAGTGTTCTGAGCGTGCAGGAGGGTTCCTGGAGAACTTGTGATGTGCAACAAGATCTTCTGCAGAGAGTCTGGCGAGGCAGCCTTCGGCACCCTATGTTAATTTGCTGGTGGTAACAAGCTGGAGTTCAGCCTCATGCAGCCTAAATTGTGAGTTTTGCGTATGAGGAGACCACATTTGGAGCTGGATAAAACCACCGCCAGATTTGGGCTGGAAGCTCTGGAGATGCCTTGCTGTAGCGATGCGTCAGAACTTCGTATTCGACACATAACCCAACTTCCAAATTAGATGTTGAATTCGTTTATCTCTTCCTTTGCCCCTCCTCTACTTGAGACAGGG
>NW_009728416.1:7951-9152 GCF_000703405.1 Apaloderma vittatum
GGGAGACAGAGTCCCCTTTCGCGGAGACGGGACAATGAGAAGATGTGGCTTGGGAGGAAAGTTCAGTGCAGTCTCCTTTCAGGGTCGAAACCAAGCTGAACGTGGGTGTATGCCTTCGACATGAGGATCAGGAGGATTTGATTTAGTTGGTGCTTCTCTTGCCACCTCGTTCCTGACTTCCCTGGACCCACTGTTATCACCTGCAAGATGAGAAAATGCCCAAGAGTGATTAAAATTGATGGAAGACCCCTCCAGCTTCTGTGAGAATTGAGTTTTGCTCAGGTTTTTTGCAGGGCAAGCCCATATCCTTAAACAGTTTTCCTTTTGTCTCCTCCGAAGGAAGAAGGGGTCACTTTTTCCACACCGTGGACACGGGTGAGTCACGGCTGTCGTGGGAAGGTGCCGTTACCGGGAGCAGTAACCTGTCAAAATATTTGCTGTCTTCATCCTGGCGTCCTCGGGCGTTTCGCAGCCCATCTGCCAAACGTTTGGGTAGGACCACAGCTCGGAGCGCTCTTCTGATGCTTCTCGAGTGGGCTGGGCAGGAAGGATTGGCTCCTTAAAGAATTTTTATTCCGAGGGAGCGTGTAGCCTACGTATGGCAGAGCCTGCTCGTTTTACTACAGGAAGGAAACGTGTCAGGGCGTAGCAAAGATCCAGCACTTATAGCCTGTAAGCCGAGGTGGTCTTGCCTCCAACCCAATAAAAGATGTGACGCTGGAGTGACATCCAGAAAACTCAGCAGATTTTGCAACCGGTGAGCCGGGGCCGGCCCGGCCTGTGCGGGCAGGTCGAGCACCGGCGTGGGAGGTTCTGCAGCTCTTGCACACCAGGGTTTGAACCTAATCGCTGAGAAAACAGGAGCGAGCGCGCCTCGACTCACTGCAGGATGGTCCTGTGCCTCCCCCAGGGTGCGTGGCCTTGCAGAAACCTAAAGCTAAATGCTGCAGCATATATATAGGGTGACGTGACATGAGCTTGGTAAATCAGCGTGGTGGTGGTGTTGGGTTTTTGGTTTTTCTTTGCCTGATAGCAATGTTTGTATGTCCACGCCGTGCAATTTCCTGCAAAAATGAGAGTTTACCTGCACGTGTCGCCAAACCCTTTGTGGTTTTAAAGCAGGGGTGAAGGTGTAAGTGTGCAGGGCTCGTCCTCAGAGACGGAGGGATGTGACAGGCACTTTCAGGTCTGCCCTTTCCTG
>NW_009728416.1:9178-9433 GCF_000703405.1 Apaloderma vittatum
CCCATCTGTAGAAATAAACCCACTTGCTGTTTAAAAAAAAAAAAAAAGTTATTTGAGACACTTAACAAAGCGTAGAAAAGGGTGAAATAAAAAGATGAAATGAAAACCCTTGTAAAAAAGATTCAGACTTTGTTCCCTGAGTGGTGGTAAAGGGAACCTTTAGCTGCTTCTGCTCAGCTGGATTTTATTAACCCTAAAATAGGGACGAGTGTATCCTTGAGGAGGGAACAGGGGACACGACCGCGTGGCCACCTG
>NW_009728416.1:9479-15096 GCF_000703405.1 Apaloderma vittatum
GGCGCAGCCGGGAGATGAAAAAGCTCATCGCTAATGATGCTAATTGAACGCGATGTTGCTTCCCTGTGTCCAGAGCTGGCTGCGGCTGCCGTCGCCCAGCGGAGTGTGGCCGGCTCGAGCGGGGCCCCGGAGCGTGAGGAATGAGAGCTGACAGCCCCTTTCTGCAGCGAAAAGCCGCGTCGGTGAGACCGTGCAGCCGTCCAGACAGGGGATGCGCTCGCAGTGCCCGCTTGAAAAGCTGCTTGTTTGGTTTAATATCTGTCACTGGATCGGCAGGGCAGGCTCACGTTGACCAGACTAAGGTTTTTTGAATCATGGGTTGTAAGATGTGGATGTGAGGACCGAGCTGGACTGCCCGAATTGGGATAAAAGCCCCAGCAAAGGCAGCGTTGTCCCCAGAGCTGGGCTTCAAACATCACCCACCCAGTAGCTCCTGCACAGCAACCCCCGTGTCTGTTATCCCGGGCTCACCGTGTGGTCCCGGCTGGGATGTGATGGCTCTGGCTGCTAAAAAGGATTATTTTTCATTGTTACTATTGAAGGGGGAAGGTGTCTGCATGCCTAGGAGGCGCCTTGTGACTTCTGGGGGTTCTGGGTGGGGTGGGCAAGCCTTGGCTTAGACTCCCTACGGAAAAGTAAGGCGCAGCTGGGTATCGGACCACTAAAAGCTCTGTGCCTCTCTGGGGGGAGAAGGCCCAGCTAGAGAGCAGGCTGGGCACCTGGCTTTTCTAGAAACACAAGATTAGGTTTTTCACATGCCTAAAAGGGATTTTGTGCCAGGCCACCCACCTCCCGAGGTTGGGTATCCCAGAATGTGGCAGCGACCGAATGATCAGAGGGTGTTGTTGGCCTGTTTATAACATCAAACCTCCAGATACCCAGCAACTGGGTTGATTTTACTCAAAAAGCAGTGCGGAAGACTCCTAAAGCGATCGTTTGCTGTTGAAGGCAAAGACCTGGTGCCCTGGGCTCCAATCCTGAGACTTGCCACCGATTGCAGCGCATGGTAAGGCTGCACCTTGCGTTTTAGTCAAAAGGCTTTGCTTGATGAATTAGATTTTCTCTAACATGGTGCCTGGGGAACCGAGAGCAAACCAGCAACCAGCTGTGCCGCTGTGTTTGGATTTAGAGGAGGTGTTGGTCGTTGCTTTTTGCTGTGCTGGGCAGGTTTCTTCCTACCTGGGAGCAGCTCTTCAGCCCACCTTGTTGTTGCCTTTTAATTTCTTCCCTTTGACACGGTCGATGCCTTTGGCTTGTGGTGGAGAGACCTGGGAGAAGCGATGGTTCCTGTTTAACTGCCATGAGGAAAAAGAAGGGGCAGGAGGGAAAGAAGGGCAGGGGAAATCCCACCCGTAGAGCTGCCTGAAAATAATAGCTCCCTTGATACCTGCCTGGAGATAGAAATAGGGCTTGGGATCGTGGAATGGCTGAGGTTGGGAGGGACTTAGAGATCATCTAACCCAGCCTCCCTTAACCAGCCCAAGTTGCTCATCCAACCTGGCCTTGAACACCCCCAGGGAGGGGACATCCACAGCCTCTCTGGCCAATCTGTTCCAGAGTCTTAAAGAATTTCTTGCCAAGATCCAATCTAAACCCATTCTCCTTCAGTTTAAACCCATTTCTCCTTGTGCTGTTGCTGGACACTTGTAAAAAGTCCCTCCCCAGCCTCCCTGTAGGTTCCCTTCAGGCTGTTACAAGATTTTTCAATACCTGAAAGAGGCAGTGAAGTACCTGTGAGATGCCCTTTGACATTATCAGGGCAAGGTACGAGTGTTGCTGAGCAATATGCTGAAATAATTCTTGGAAACGTTTTGAGCAGAACCGGTTGCTGTGTGTGCTCCCCAGTCTTCTCTTGTGGATTTGGGACCGACTGGTGGACAACTGGCTGAACATGAGCCAGCAGTGTGCCCAGGTGGCCAAGAAGGCCAACGGCATCGTGGCCTGTATCAGAAATGGTGTGACCAGCAGGAGGAGGGAGGTGATTGTGCCCCTGTACTTGGCACTCATGAGACCTCACCTCAAGTACTGTGTCCAGTTTTGGTCACCACAGTACGAGAAGGACATGGAGGTGCTGGAGCGGGTGCAGAGAAGGGCAACAAGGCTTGTGAGAGGTCTGGAAAACATGCCCTGTGAAGAGCGGCTGAGGGAACTGGGTTTGTTTAGTCTGGAGAAGAGGAGGCTGAGAGGAGACCTTATCGCCCTCTACAACTACCTAAAAGGAGGCTGGAGTGCTGGTCTCTTCTCTCTAATTACTAATGACAGGACAAGGGGAAATGGCCTCAAGTTGCGTCAGGGGACGCAACGACACCAACCCTGGAGGTGTTTAAAAGAAAAGTAGATCTGGCACTTGAGGCTGTGGTGTAGTGGTTGGGTGAGCTGGGATGAGGGTTGGACTAGATGATCTTCAGAGGTCCCTTCCAACCCCTGACGTTCTGTGATTCTGTGATTCTTTTCTTTCTGATCCCGAGCTGAATGCGCTGAACATACATTAACACAGAAACACAGATTGCCAGCTCCGTAACTATGGCAATATAGCTACAAATGTGACCCTGCGCGCCTCATTTCAATATTGGCATCGCTGAGCTGCCTTGGAAGATGGCACTTTTTTTTTTTAATTTTTTTTTTCTAGTAGTAATTCCATGTCAAAGAGGAAATATAAATAAACTCCCCAAACAAAAGAAGCAAGGAAAAAATAATTCTTTCAAACATTTGAGCAGGAACAATAGGGTAGGATATGCAATCTCTGGGGAGAGCTAATGGCTGAAACCGATAGGAGCACGGTGCCTGCCTTACTCCGCTTTGTAACTTGCACAAACCTTTGCTCGGCCGAGAATTATTTATAGCAAACGTTATGGCAGAAGCATGTGTGACCTGTGGGCTCCCTGCTAGGGGAAGAGCTTTCCTGTGCTGTCTGTGGGATACAATAGACAATTATTTAGTCACTATCTTTGTCTTGAGATATAAACAATTAAACGCTGGCTACTGATTCCTGTTCTTCGGTTCAGACTATGGGCAGCCATGCTGCTTTTTTTTTTTTTTTTTTTTCCAAATGTTGAGATTTTTGGAGAAAAAAAGAATTTTTACGGGGATCGATTGCGGAGAAATGTCACAACTGTGAAGTTCCCAGGGCATCCCTACTAAAGCGACTGGTTGGGAGTGCAAAGTCGTGTCACAAGCACCGTGAAGTCACTGCCTCCCAGCATCCCGGCGAAGGACGGCAGCCGGCGGCTCCGATGGCCGTCCCCCTGCCATGAATGGGGCGTGTATGGGTGTCCACCCCGGATTCTGCCCGTGCTGTTCTGTTTTAGCTCATCCCTGTGGTATTACTGTACTGCCTCTGCTACTGGATAGTAATTAAGTGTTCTTACAGGTAATTATTTCCAACTGACTGCTGAACAACTACGTGTAACGGCAGATGTTTCTGGATTATAATGGTGCCAGTCGGTGCCAAATACCTGGGAAGACTGGGGAAAGAGCTGAAACACAGCCTTGCTCTGGGAGGTGAGTGCTTTCTCAGGCTCTCTCCTTTCGCTGGGGCCTCCCTGTGCCTCCTGGGCATCGAGTGAAAGCGTCCTTTGCATCTGTTCAGGACTCGCCTCAGTTTTACTTTCTGTACAGCGGCGGAATGTAGAATTGCGAAAAAGGGCTTATGGAAACGTGAAGGAGAGCGCAAGGACTGATGCTACCGCAAACGCAACGCGGGTCAAATGGACAAAGCGCGTGTTCTCGTCTGCAATTCTGGAGAAACGTTTAGCAACGGTACTGTGCCGAAGCCTTCTGGGCTCTGTGCAGGGCCTCGCTCTGAAATTCATCTTCGGCAGGAGCTCACCTGTCCCATGTTCACCTTCTGTTTGCAGATTAACTTTGACACCTCTGTGTTTCCTCCTCGTGCTTTGCCCGCTCACCTTTGCTGGGTGATGGCTCTCCCCACTTTTCTATGCAGGCGCCGCGTGTATCGAGCTGTTGGGGAAGGTTTTGGGGCTCAGGCGCGATGCAGAGCCAAGTGCTGGTACCCGGGAAAGCCGCCTGGCTCCTCTCTGCACCTTCACACGCTTTTTGTCGGCTCGTGTTTGTGGTGAGCCGGTCGCTTGCCGGGCAGCACCAGCACAAAGTCCTGGCTCATCTGACAGATGCGGTTGAGCAACTCCGTCTCTCCCTGGGCCGCAGGCAAAACGAGTCTCCTGCTCTAATTTCATTGTGTTTAGCCATCGCACAAACTCTAAAGCTCCCTGAAATGGGAAGGAAGTAATGTTTAAATTATACATGAGTGAACTGATTTACTCGAGCCGAAGTTTTGAGTTTCCGTCCTTGTGAATACAGGGATGGAGCGATCTGTCTGTGCATCCATCCATCCGCCCGGTGCCGACTGAATTAACAGAAACGCAAACGCAGATCCAGCGCTGTCAAAGCTTTGGCTTAAACCAGTGAAAACCGTGCGGGGCGGATGCGCGCCGCCACGGGGAAAGCGGCGCGTTCGCCTGGCGTGAACCCGTCTGGTAGGATGGCCTCATCGCTGCAGGTTCCCTTCTGCCGCCGAAAACTCAAGTGTTTCAGTAAGATCTGTCCTCTCCTGACTGGAAGGGGATTAAAACTTCTGTCTGCCTCTTGCTCCTGACGAGGGGGTTTTGACTTCCCGTGTAACACATTTTGCAGAGCATGTAAAACACTGGTTGAATTCTATGGTCGCTTCCTATGGGCGCTGGCTCAGCGCTCCTTGGGGAGCCCAGCGCCGGAAAATCGTAACCGCGCTCGCTCATGACCTGGAGATCCCTTTTGCAGATGTTTCACCCCAGTCTCTTCTCTGCTCCTTCCACCTTTGTTAAAAAAAAAAAGAAAATAAATAAGAAATGGATACGGGAGCTGTAGTGCTGCCGTGACGGGAGCTCGGGAGCAAATTGTCCTTCTCGTCCCGTTGTTAAGCGAGAGGTGGTGACTTTTTGTCGGGGCTGCAGCAGTTTGTGATGTGGGCTGGGGATCTGCTGGGTGGGCAGGGGCTGGCTCCTGCCCGTGTCCCCGCGAAAGCGTGGACGCAGCCTCGCGGACGGTGCTTTGGAGTGGCACCGGGAGAGGCTGAGACGTCTGCGGAGACATAAACAGAAAGGGGGTGAAGTCACGATTCTCTCCCTATTTATTTGACCTAAATACACTGAAGTAACTGTACCCTCATGAAAGAGATAATTTCCTGACGCTGGAGAGCTTAACATCTGTTTCCTCCCATTTTTTTTTCAGTGGTAGAACATGCTGGCGGAAGAGCTGGCGGGGTTTTCTTTCCTCTTTTTCTTTTGTATAGCAAGAGGCGCTGCATGCTTTGGGCTAAATACGCTCTCCGAGAGCAGACAGGTTTCTCTCAAGGGTTATAGGATCATTTGTTCTCTATTTTCTCTCCTTCCTGCCTCCCCCCGCCCCTCCTGGAGAGGAGCGGATACACCGAAGCCCGGGCAGGACTTCCTTAGCTCAGCCGTGCCTTCTGGCAGCCTGCGCTGCGTGCCCTCTCCCTTGCACTCCCCCCTTCGCTGAGAAACAATGGCCAAAGGCTCCTTCTTGTTTGTTATTTTGGATCCCAGAGAGGAAGAGCCGAGTGGAAGATCGTGTCCCCGGGGGCCCTCGGTGCATTCCG
>NW_009728416.1:15127-17800 GCF_000703405.1 Apaloderma vittatum
CCGGCTGCCGCCTCGCAAGGCTTGGAGCCCCTCGTACACCGCTAGCACCTCCTTTGCTGTCGAGGCGTAGTGAGCCTCAGGCCCTCTAGACCCTTGTCTCCAAAACCCTCGAGGCTGACCTTGAATCTCTCCAGATGCTTTCTGCCACAGGTTCTGCCAGAGGTTCTGCCAGAGGTTCTGCAGGTGACTAGCCTCACATGTGACCCTGTCGGGACTGACCCAAGGGCTACTACCACACCACCAATTTCCTGTTTGATCCCTGCAGAGGCTTGGTGCTCCCTGGTCAGAAGAGTTTTTCTTCTGAGTCACTCGATTGTGACCTGGAATACGCATTCTCCACAAGCCCATCCTGAGGGATGTCTTTTATTGACCAGTGGGGACATTAGAGTTATCTGATGGAGCACCTCTGTTGGGATGTACGCCCTGAGGTCGGGGTGCAGGTGCCGTTCTTTCCCCTTTCCGCTAAGTCTGTCTCAGGAGAACAGGGGGTGGGTAATTGCAGTTTTTTCTCCATGAGATGGTTCTTGGAGCACTGGGACAGCAGCAAGCAGGACCCAAATACTAGATTAGACTCAAGGCCAATGCTTTTATCATAGCTCTCCCAGGCAGAGCAAAGCAAAGTGAGAGACGACGCAGCAAACAGCAAAAATTGAAAACGGGAGGAGGGATAAACCCATGGAAGCCCTCACGTTTTCTGTGCTTAGAGTCCCCTGTGCAGGGATGGTGGCCACAGCTTGGCTGCGGGGTGGTAGCTTGCCTTGACTTGACATCTGCAGCCGTGCCTGCAAGCCTGAGGAAAGGAAAAATAATAATAAAAAAAATCGACTAACTGTTGTAGTTTTCTGGCTATTAGGTGTTCTCAGAAATACGTTCAAAGTGTTTCTTCCAAACCTCCTTCTCGTGTGTCCCAGAAAGATGAATAGTGGTTCATCAGATACTCCTCACCGGTCTTCTCCGTGCTCAAGCTGGAGTGAGCTGGCTCCCAGCAGGGTCAGCCCGGTGTGTGTGGCCCTGCAAGCTTAATCAGTGTGAATTAGGTGCCAACAAGGTGCTTTTCTCACACTGAATGTTTGCAGGCAGCCCGTCAAAAGGCCTTTTGAGCACCGTGCCTACATCCTGCCCTTCTGTCTGTCCCTCGGGGAGGTCCTTGTCAAAGCAAGGATGATGCCTCCAAAGGTCAGGAGAGGTTCAGGTGAGGATGTGGTGGAAGTGAAGGTGGAGAGGAACCACCAAGCGCCCGTCTCCTCTCTGCGTAGAAGGCTCAGCTCTAATTTACATCTGGTTTAATTTTCAATTTTAAAGCCACCCTTGCGCCCTGTGTGTTCCTGGGCTGGGTTGCCTCTCGGAGGAGGGTTGCACAGGATGTCTCTGCTGTCGCAGGCTCTCTGCTGCTCACCACACGAGAAACCGCCTCTGTCCCCTGTGCTAGCATCCCTCCAAAGACTGTTCCCTTTGAATCTTCTTTCCTCATGCAGGATCCACCCAGCCAAAAAACAATGAAACAGAAAACTGGAAAGAGAGAACAAAAAACATAGGGACCTTCTGTGATTTTTGTCTTCTGCTGCCAGTTGGCTGCACAACTTGAAACTACTCAAGTGCTCTTTTTTTTTAAAAAATATTTCTTTTTCCCCTCTCCTTCAAACCCATTCAAATGTGTTGCTCTTTAAATTGCAGCAGGGCTGTCTGTGAATAACTCCCAGACCTGGAGCGACAGCCCAAGGAGCGAGGAGCTGGTCTCCTCTTCAAGCACCAGATGGTGGAATGGTCCCCTTAAACCCTTGGATTTTTTGGGGGAGGGACCCAGGGCAACGCATCTCCTGTGTGAATTTGTGCAGCAGGGTTTAAGTGGTGGCAGGTGGCGAAAACAGGCGTTTGCCCAGGAATGGAGAGGTTCTCTTTGAAAATCCCCATCGTAGTGAGTACAAAAGACAAGCAAAAGGCAGGAGGAGGGAGTGGCAGGGAGGAACCGTTGTGTCCTGACCGTACCTCTTCTGATTTCCCATCCATTCCTCGTGCCCCTTGTTGGAGATATCAACCCGTGAGCTTTTTTTCATCTTCTTTTTTTCCCCCCTGCCCTGTTTGGGGAGGTGGGGTGGGCATCTGGGTCAACCCACCACAGCAGCAAACATCAAGCAAAAGGCAGGAGGAGGGAGTGGCAGGGAGGAACCGTTGTGTCCTGACCGTACCTCTTCTGATTTCCCATCCATTCCTCGTGCCCCTTGTTGGAGATATCAACCCGTGAGCTTTTTTTCATCTTCTTTTTTTCCCCCCTGCCCTGTTTGGGGAGGTGGGGTGGGCATCTGGGTCAACCCACCACAGCAGCAAACATCCATTTTTGTTACCCTAAGTATTGTTGGTGCCAGAAATGCTTGGCACAGCTCCTGTGTCGTGGAAGCCAGATTCGGTTTAATAGAAATGTTGAGTGTAACATTTGATTTTTGGTTGTTTTTTTTTTTTAATATAGATGTGGGGACCCTTCACAGAGCCGGAAGAGCAAAACAGGCGAGAGGGGGAGCGAGCTTCACGCCTTCGGTGCGATCTCCTCCTTCCTGGGGGGGAAAACGGAGAGATTTTTCATTGTTGGACTGTACGCCTTCTTGTTCCTACTCATGCTTCCTTCCTCCTCCTGAGAGGAGGACTGGGAATTGAGGGAATTTAACCCCATTTAGTGCC
>NW_009728417.1:0-18045 GCF_000703405.1 Apaloderma vittatum
ACATTTAAAGAAATAAACCCTGTTTTGACACCTCTGACATGCAAAAGTAAATGTAAAGAGGATGTTTGAGATATGTGGCCTCTTGTCCCATTCAACATCTTTCTTTTAATAAAGGAAGGATAAAGTGAATTTCCCGGGAGCTGCCTTTAAGACACATGCAAAAAAAAAAAAAAAAGGAATAAATAAATAATAAATGTAAAAATAGCTTTTTTTTTAAAAAAAAGAAATCAAGCAGAAGAGTAGTTCAAGGGTTTTAAACTGGATATTCTGTAGGGTTCTGTGTTCCAGCAGAATAGCTAGGCAAGCACGGAGGGACCCGAATCCCAGCCTGTCTGTAAGCATTCCCCAGCACCGCCTCCGAGGTCACTGTCTGCTGCCGAGAGAGAGAAACAGGACCCAGCACTAGGGATTGACAAAGCGCATCGCCCCAGCCGTCGGGTGAGCTAGAATCGTTGGGGACTTTGGTTCTGTTGCTTTGTTTTTTCATTATTTTCCTTTTTCCTTCTGGATTTTGCTGCAGATTAGGTCCTCGAGGAAACTTCTTTTTTTTTTTTTTTTCATTCAGTGTTTGTGTGTGTGTTTTTAATATGTTTGTATCATGGTGTTTACGAAGCCTTATCTGAGAACTGGGAATCTCCCCGTTCTTCTTGGTCCTTCTCGAACCTCATTCAAGTTACAGACCCCCACCAGTGTCACTGCCACCCTGGTACTTCAGGTCTTCCTAGGTTGCGTCATTCCGGCTAACGCTTGCCACTTAGCTGCAGTGGGAGGTCACAGAGCAGGTTGATAAGCTGCGGTCTTCACTTCGGTGTACTTGAGCTGGTGCAAACAAAGGGGCTGGCCACCAGCGGAGGAGCTGGGACGGAGTCTCTCGAGAAGTTTTTAGCAGTTTGTCTTCTGTTGCTGGAGGTGGAAATGGATGAGCAGGGCAAAAAGTGACGTGCTGCTAGAAAGTTTGCCGTAGGAGCCACGTTCCGCCGCCTTGGCCATCGGTGAAGGGTTATTTAAAACTCTTGTGAGAGCTTATCTTTAGCTCTCGTTGGACGGCTGGTGGGTTGAGCGTGTGCCCAAGCATCTGTGGCCGTTCCAGTTGGAGTCCAGATGCCCAGCTGTTGTCACTGGGAGCCTCCGAGCCGCTCGATGGGTCAACAGCAGCTGAGAATCTCTCGTACGTGGTGCGAATTTCACAGTCGCTCATTCCTACAGGGCGAGGCCTGGTGGTTCCCCACCCTGCTCAGATGCCGGCTGCCTCAGACTCGAGAAACCAGAGGCCATCGGTGGTCCTGAAAGGAATTCAGGAGCTTCTGTGGCAGTTTGGGATCTGGGTGTTTGACTGTCTTCTGGGATGGAAGGTCTTTTAGCCCTAGTGTTGGAGGCTTCTTTTATTCAGGACGTGGAGAACAAGTCTGCACCGATAGATTCCCAGTTAATCCCAGCTGGAGGGCCCGGTGGTCTCGTGGCACGGAGAGCGGTCGCGCCTGCAGGGAGCACGGCGTCACCTCCACAGCCTCCGTGCTCTGACACTTGGCTGCGTCTTCTGCTTTCTCTTTGTGCTTTGCCACACCCATTGACCTCATTTTTCCATATTTGTGTTTTCTTAAATGGTGTTTACAGGTTCTTTTAGGGAAAAAAACGACATATGTGAAGGCTTTTAAGAGACAAGTACCAAATTTGTTGTCATGAAGCGTCAATGCTGGGATTTGCAGAGGATCTGGAAGCTACTATAGGTACCCAAACCCTCTCAGCTTCAGCACCTAATTCATTTAGGCCCCTTTGAACACAGAAGTTAAGAAAAAACATCACCGTATTCATCCATGCATTTTGCATTTAGGTTTAACTCTTGGGTCTTTTAGTTTTGCATAAAGGAGTTTGCACTTTGTTTGTTAAGTAATCCGTGAACTTAATATATATTGCAGCTATTTTCATTTGTTTGTTTTTTTTCACCTGTATGTTAAAAATCAATTTGAACGAGTTGGGGAGAAAAAAGAAAGAATTGTAGATCCGTTTCAATTCTGCGAAACACTTGCGGCTCTTCAGTATTCACTTAAGTCTTCCTTTTTTTTTTTTTCCTTCACTGACTCATGATGACTTTTTTGTTTTAATTTGTTCCTCAAAAGGAGAAAAAAAAATCACAAAAAAAGATTTTTGCAGGCTATGTAAGCATGTTTTTTCCTGTGAGAGCTCGTCCGCTTTGTGTCTGTTTAATGAATGTCATATGTAAATGCTTAAAGAAAAAAAAAGACGATGACTTAATTAATTAATTAACCGCAGTGACTTGAAGCTCTAAAAATAAAAAAAAAAAAGTAGGATTTAATACTAGCTGGATTTAACCCTTGGATTTGTGATTGTGAACCATGAGTGGAGGAGCTGTAAGTGCTAAAGCTGATCATGTGTGTAGACGAAAAGAAGTACTGATATTTGCCCATTGTCTCAATGGCGAAAAAAACACCCCACCCCACCCCAACCCCAAGTCTTGTGTTTTATTCCTTAAGAACTCTGTGTTATATTACCATGGGAACTCCTAATAAAGACAAAATGTTGTTGTTTCACTAGGTGCATCTGTGTCCCGAGGCGATACGTGTTCCGTGTAACCCCCGTGTACACCTTGGCTGGTGTCTTCAGCAGATAAAAACGGACCGAGCTCTGGCGTTGGGGCTGTTGTAGCCTGCTGGTACTCCTTGTAGCAGTGAGCCGTGCCATAGCAGAGCTGGAGATAAGGTCCCGTGCTTCCTTAGGAGATGGCGATGGCAAAGGGAAATCTGGTCCATCGCGTAATTTCCTTTGGAGAAAAGTGACCCACAGGGCAGTTGAGTCTGTTTTGCACAATATTTAGCAAAGCAGAGATGTTTGCTTGAAAAATCCTGGCTCTGCATTGCAGAGATCGTGAATGAAACATGAGCAAAAGGATCTAGAGCTGTTGGCATAGCCCTCCAGTGTGATTCTGCTTGGACCCTCCTAAGAGCAGTGGAGAAGGGGAGAGAATGTACGGCCATGAGTAGAAGCCACACGTGGATGGGGAGACTTAGAGCTGGCTGGGAAAGCACCAGAGAAACGGGGAGGGGGGTGGTTGGTTGTTCTGTATTGCAGAGATGGTGGGAAGAGCTTGGAAAGAGCCAGCGTTGCCCTCAGCCACTCGGACTATTGGTCACTGCATCCCTCCAGCCCCCAGACCAACCCTCCCTGTGGTCTTCTCCCTAATCCTGGAGTTTGCAGCTGGCTTCCCAGTGAGGTGTAGCTCATGTTCCTCCTCTGAGCAAACCTAAATGTTCACTCTGTGAAATGCAATTAGCTTTCTCCACACAGCTTTCAACTTGGCACCCAACTCAGTAGGCAGCTTTAAGAAGTTTTCCTTTTTACCTGTTGAGAAGGGTCAGTGGTCACCCACTAAGACAACGACTTCTGGTTAACGTGGGAATGCTGACTGTCACGATGACACGCAGCTATTTGGTTGTTTGGAGATTATATACGCAATCAAATCCCAGAGAATGGGGTCGGTGGGCAGCTGTGCATACGATTTATAAACTTGTCCCAGCAGTAGGAAGAAGCCTGAAGCGCTGGTGTTTAGTTAACACGCGTCTGCAGAGCCTCCCTTTGTATTTAGTCTCTCATTATTTCTTCCTCCTGCACCTGCGTTGGAAAGAAAGAAACCTCTTCCCCAGGAAGTCAATCCCAGGGACTCGGTGAACATGGTCCATGTTGGCCAAAAAAAAAAATAAAAAAAAAATTTCAGCTGAAGCGTACAGAAGTTTTTGAGGTCAGGAAGAAGTCGTCAAGAGCCAGATCTAAACCTGACATGTACCGAGGAGCCAAGCCAGGGAGACGTCTCGGGAAGATATTCAGGTCAGTGGGGCAACGCAGGTTTGCTGCTACGAAAGAGCTCGGAAGGGCTGTATTTTGTCAGCCCCTTAACCCAGGTGGTTCCTTACGCTGGCAGCAGTGAGACCCAGCTCCTGGCGCTGGTTTGGTTCTCTGTGGGTCTCCTGTTGACTGGTCCTCAGCCACCCATACAAGAACCGGTGTAAGTCTAATCTGATCCTAACACTGATACAGAATTAGTGGCTAAAAGGATAAGGAAGAAAGCAGACGATGAATTTGACTCAGTGACCTGGAACGCGGGCTGTCAGCTTGCGAGGAGAGGTGGGTTCGGGGCTGAGGACAATGTGACATGATTTATTCCTTGGTGGGAAGGGCTTGGGAGCGATAATTGTCACTGGTCCTTGCATCTCAGCTGTCCTGCCTCAGCGTGTGCTGAGACCTAGCATGGGATTTTCAAAGCCAAGGCTCCTCTCATCTAGGGCTTGTTCAGATCCATCTCTATATATTCTTATAAATATATGTGTATATATATGTAAAAAATCTCTATAAAAGGACGTATATGGCCTCTCTAACCCAGCCAGTTTTGCAGCAGGCAAGGTTAATTTGCACTACTTTCCTAGAAGCTAAAACCAGCATTTCTGCAGCCTAACACCTTCCACTGCAGTAATTTGAGGGTGTCCGGGTGCAGAGGCCCCCAAGGCTCCTTGGCACTGGGGATCTGGTTGCTTTGCACTTCAGAAACCCCCACTGTTGGGTGATGCTCAGAGTGGGTTACGATGGCTGGCACCTTCCCGTGGGCTGGGCGCGCGCTGTCGCACCCGAGCTAAGGGATGGCGTGTGACTCTAGGATAGCTTGGTCAGGACAAACCCCCTGTTAATTAATACTAAGCTTAGTCAGCTTTCCCACAATGTTTATGACTCTCAAAATTAAAGCATTTACTACTTCCAGCCTCTTGCTCTGCACAGATGGAAGCTTTGGAGCCTTTTTTCTCCCCTTTTTTTAGCAGAGAAGGTGAAGGCTGAGCTCGCTGCCTTTAGGTGGCAGCAGGACCTGCAAGAACGGGAAGGACAAACTCCCCTGAGGCACATGGATCAGTTTTAGGGTGATGTAGGATGTAATAAATGTAGAACATGCCCAGGGCTTATGATTGCTGTGACAGAGGGATGACATACACATATATCCTCTCGATTATATTAATGTAGTGGATAGTATTTCAGTGTTAAAAAGATATGAATCATCTGAGTGTGTTTAAGCCTAACAAGACTTATTACCCTTCTGTAATAAAATACAAATACTTATTACTTATTAAGAAAATAAAATGCTTATTACCTTTCTGTAATAAAATACAAAGCATAAACTTTATCTATCAATTTAGTTATGGGAAAAGAACAACCCAAACATTCCTTTCAAAAACAGAATTTGGCTCTTCTCTGCGCAAATATGATGTCCAAGAGCAGGGCTGAGGCAGGCTTGAAGAAATGGCAGGGTTTTCCTTCCCCTGAAATGCTTCTTTTTCTTCCTGGCACCTCTGCTGTAGTTAACAATTTTTTTGGGCTTTTGGCTTTGTGCAGCCGTGCCCTGCAGAAGAAGCTACCAGTGGAGGGGGGAAAAGAGAGAAAGAATGAACAATTGCTTGGTTTTTCATATTAGTTGTTCCACTCGCTGAGAAAATAGTAAAAAATAGAAGTATAAAAAACCCCACTGATGATTCTTCCTCTCTAATCTGGAAAATAGGGAGGGTTTTTTGCTCTGCGTTGTTTTTACCAGTAGCAGGAAAAGTTTTCCCTTAAAAAAAATCCACCAAAAAAATCCAAACACCCAGAGAAAACCAAATAATTTTCTTCCCTGAAAATAATTGATATTAATTGTGTGCAGCACTGAGCTGTGCCACCACCTCTTTCCAAGAGCTGATAGGGGAATCAGTTCCCGCTTTGCTATTTCTCATCTTACTCCTCTTTCCTCTCATAAAACTGAACGTTTCCAGCAGACTACTCTAAATTAGAGGAGATTATCCCTTTTTTTTCTCCCATACTCACTCCGGTAAGTTACGATTGGCGTACGTATGGCCTTGGCACTCAAACTGGGGCTTTACCACCACGTCCTGGAGCAGGGTGTGCTTTCCACAAGCGTATTTTTTTTGCCCATTAACCAATGAAACTTGGCAGGCGCCTTGGAGCGAGCTCTTCCGTGCCGACTTGTGAAGCCTCAAATGGCAGAAAATCCCTCTGTTGTTTATTCCACGGATTAACCATCTTTGTGGTTAATGTTTTCCTCGTCTCTCGTTTGCATTGGGCTGCCTTCCATTCCTCACCAGGAGTTCTTGTTGTGTTTTCCTTTCCAGAAAGACCGAGGTGGGACCATCCTCTGGGGTGAACTGGGTGGTTCAGCTGCTGTCTCCCACCCCATATCCCAGCTGGAATATGTAAGTGCATAGAGAAAATGGTTTTCAGCACTCTTTTTTTTTTTTTTTTCCTCCCAATTGCAAATAAGACCAATATTTGCTTCCCATAAACGCAGTTTAAAAAATAAGGATGCTTATTGGTCAGGGGGAAAAAAAAAAGTTTTAAATTGCTCCTTTTTTCCCACGTGAGTATAATAGTCATCGTGTTTAACCCGTAGTGTTGGATTGGATTGGATTGTGGAGAACGACAAGAAATTTGTGCTTTGGTGGGCAAACCAGAGCCCAGACAGCAATGGAGGGCATTTTTATTTAAACGTTCCTAAGATATGAAGTAGTGCAAACACAAGGCTAATAAAGTAGATCCCAAACCGATGAACCTGGACAGCTTTGTCCAATGGTAGCTTGTTCTGCTTACCGAATTTCCATTCCAAAATATGATGGGTTTTCTGCTTTGTTTCACTCAGATTTCGAAGCGCTGAGAAGCTTTGCTTAAGCTCGTATGCAAAAATTTCAGAGTAAGTTGTGCAACAGCCACATCTCGTCCTGTGCCGGTCCCTAAAACAGGAGGAGGCACGGTACAGAGTTCCAACACTGCTGCCTGCTAAGGGGTGTGATTATTAAAGCTACGCGAATAATATGTAAAAATATGTTGTTAGCCCAGCAAATCACACAGGAGCTTTTTGGAAAACATTTTGTTAAATTGCTGGCTGAGGTCTAATTTCTATCGTTCTTACTCTAACCTGAAATCCAAAAACTAATCCCTGCCCATAGACTTTTCTGCTCGATAAAACCACCAGGAATCTGCTCCTTTCCACCAAAGAGACTCATTTCCACGGGAGGGCACCAGATGCACATATTTAAGCTGCTTTTCTCTCAGTTTCTTGGAGTTATTTCTCCCTCCCATTCACGTTACTTCCTCCACAAGAGTAAATATAAAGCACACAGACCTTGGCATTTGTGTATCTGTTACGCTTTTCAACACTATATTTTACTTTGTAGAGCAGCTAGATGCTGGGACATAACACAGCCAAAATAATCTCTTGGGTTTGTTTTTCTTTCAAACCGACATTGGCTTTGAGTGTAATGGGGAATCAACCGGGTTTTTGCTGCATTTTTTAATTCATGCACAAAATTCTGGAGCAAAGCTATAATTTTACTAGTGATTTGCTAAAAGCCCCGTCGGTGTCAGCCTTTTTCTGCAGATTCTTGCAATTTATTTTTTTTGTTACAAGGCAGTCCCAGAGGACTCAGCCCAGCTGGACATTTCAGGCAAAAATTATCTATGGATTGACTAGAATCCTTCTCTACAGAAGTGGTTTGCTCCCATTTGCTCTCCTACCCACTTTAAAAGTTTGCCTGGTGATAGGACCAAGCTTTTCCAGGCTCTGGGCCAATTCTGCAGTGAACGACCAGCCCACGATTTTGCTTTAAGGCAGTTTATTTTGTCCTTTCCTCTAACAAACCTGCAGCTGCCGAGGCAGCGGAGACCCCGCAGATGCTCGGGGGCTCCGTGATGACCAGGGTTTAGCAATCAGTTTGATGTGTCCCAAAATGTAATATTTTAAGAAACTCAGTGAAAAAAACCCTCCCTCTCCTAGGATATCAGGGTCAGCATGGAAATGATGCTGCCGGCATGGAGGCTTGGAGGAATCAGCGTTAATTTTTCAGCCTCCCGCAAACCTCACTCCTATAATTAGAGCTACACATTGTGCCTGCGTAGAGACGTAACTGGGGCTGGAAAGATTCGTCTGCTTATCTCCAGATGTGTCTCCTGCCTCAGCCGAGGTAAATGCTGGGATTAGCAACTCCTAACTGGCAAGGTCACTCAAGACATCCACTACCCCAACACCACCGAGGGGGTGGTCACATGGCTGACATTCTTTATCCTTCCAAGCTGCTAAGGAGGAATTTGTTTGCGGTGGACTGTTTTTACTCCACCTGAACTCATTGATCTCTCCCAAAACAATGCTGGCAGCACATGCATCAAAGAGCGTGCCTTCAGCTCGCGACGGGCAGGGCTGAGCATCCCCAGCGTGCGCTTTACTGGTGGCACTGATTTAGCATTTTTGCAGGCGTGCAAAATCAAATGCCAGAAAAGCACGAGCGAGTAAACTTTATCTGAAAAGGGGCAGGGAAAGGACCTCTTTTCCCTGAGCTACCATTGATTTACTGTGATGAGAGTTTTAATCAAGCCCTTGCACCTTTAAGCCGTAAGTTATTAGAGGAGAGCAGGAACAGTCTTTCTGAGGACTTGCTGACACCCTGAGCTTTCGAGATTGTTAATCAAAAATGTGGGTTTGGAGGAGGGTTTTTTCGGGGTTGGGGTAATCTTTCTTTTTTTTTGCAGGCACCACTAAACTGCCAAATAATGTCAGATGGTAGAGAACAATGTGAATCCCCCATAGGGATCTATAAATAACAGCTATAAACGTGCCTCATAAATTACTCAAAGGGTTATTTTCTCCCACCCGCATTCCCTCCCTCACGCTCAAATTCAATTTTATTTATCCGGTTCCTCACCCTGCGCTGCTGTGTGGGAAGCTGGGGTAGAAAAACTCTAAAGGGACAGGGCTGGAGCTCTGCAGGGGAGATTTCTACTGTGACAGGCACAAACCCGTGCTGCAGAGAGAATCCCAACCTTATGCCAGAGCCGGTCCCCTCGTAATGCGTCCCCCAAAGATGCTGCACAGCCTCTGGGTTCAGCCACCAGGGAAGTTTTGTACCTGAAATGAAACACATAATGGCCCCGAGTCATGCTCCGTAGAGAAAACCTGTGGCATGACAAGGTTTGTTTTGGTTTTCCCCCCTGGTTTTGTGAAGATCCCGGAGGGAGGGAACAGTTCTGGTTTAGGCTGTTGAGAGGGATGGAGAGGAGGTTTAGGACAAGCAAAACACAAGCTGAACAGTGACAATGGAGGGGAAAGAGCCTGCCTGGCATCCCAAAATAACTCCGTGGGACAGCCAGGAATCCAGGGAGACTGGCTTTGTTGAACAGTGTCGTTTCCCGAGGCATAAACCAGTGCAATGAGGGAGGCGAGGCAGGGCTGGCGGGTGCTGCGTACCCCGGCGTGTGCCCAGAACGGGCAATTATCGTCCGCCCGTGCCGTCGCCGAGGGAGCCACCGGCGCAGGCGCGCGGTGTCAAGCGGTCTCTGCTTGTGTGCAAACACTGGCACGTAGCACGATGATTAATGGGCAGGCTAGAAACGTGACCCCAAAAGGGATTGTTCTCCGTGATGAAAGATGAGCGTGGCCAAGGATTTACAGCCCAAGTGTCTTATTGCCATAGTAGGGCTGTGCTTGCAGGCGAGGTTCTTATGGTGAATGTTAATGACAACTGCATCTGGGTAAAAGCCTCTCCATCACCTCTCGCTGCCGATGCCTCTTCTGTAGCTATGGAAATGGCACCTTCTGTTCAGCTGCTGCTTCTGATTAAAATTCAAGTGGAGAGGGGATGGGGAAAGAAAAGCCAGGGGATAGACACAGCTGATGAGGCAAGGAGCATGGAGAAGAGGGAGGCTGCAACCTACCTGCTCAGCTTCTCCAGAGAGGGAGAGGGTACTGCTGACAGCAATTTAGGATGAGAGCCACTGTCCCATTTGCCCAGCACGAAGTCTAGATCAAGAAAGACTCCCTGCCGTGAGGAGCTTGCACTTGGAGAGCCCACAGGAATGGCAAAGCAAAAACAGAGTGCCTTGACCCAGGCACCACCGGCCCCCTCCCCTGCAGAGCCAGGTACAGAGAGGAGCTTTCCTGGCTGCTGCGTCGCTTCCCACGGCTTTGGCCACTGATTAAAACCCTGCAGTATTTGTTTGTCTCTTTAAGTCCATGAACACATTTGCAAGAACAATAACAGCTTAATGGCAGATCTCAAAGGTCTGTCACATACAATCTCCTAATGCAGAATCTGTGTAACGGCCTCTGGCTTCAAAAATCGGAATAAAGAAAGGGGCTCCTGTAGTATGTGCAGGAAAAGAACCACAACTTGATTATTATAAGTTCATGCTCTTATAACTTTGGCCAAAACTGGGTCTCTGCATTGTCTGAGGCAAAGACGAGTGTTGATATGACAGACAGAAGGAGGTGTGTTGTTGCCTAGGACTCTCTCTGTCTTAAAGCTGGAGAAAAGAGGCCCAGGATATGACGTGAGTCGCCGCAGGTTGTGCACGAATCCTGTGGCAGAACCAGGAGATGAGCCAACCTACAGATCCCAGCCCAGCGCTGGGCTGCAGAGCACAGGTAAGGCGGCTGCTGCATCATTTAGGGCTGACTCCTCAGCCTAAGCCTGGCTCCTCAGCCTAAGCCTGGCTCCCAAGCCTCGTTCTTCCAGAGACCTACTGAAGCCCAAGGTCAAAGGCACACTCGGCAGCCTGAGGCTGGAGGGCTACCGGGAGCTTTGGCATCACGAACAGGGCAACATCTGCTTGCTGAGCAATTTACAGAGTCAACACCTCGTTTTGACAAATTCACCACGAAGAAACAGAATTTGGAGCTGTTCCATGGGCCTGCTGTGCCATCTTGGATCTCATCCTCCAGAAGCTTTTAAGGCATAACAACATTCTTTTACTGTTGAAATCCTGTGTAAATATTGAATTATCTGCCCGGTCTCAGCACAATTCGATTCCCTGAGTTGGAAAGCAGCAGATGTCGTCTGCGTTGTGCCATCGTTACCATCCTCCCGTCCTGGGGGACTTCCTCGTCGTCTTATTGCATGGGCATAGGTCTGGAGCTCAGAGAGACCTGGATCAACACACGAATTAAAGGTCCAACCCTATTAATTTGCAGATAATGGGATATGCCATGCCCTAGTCACTACAGGGCAACGATGGCTCCCAGTGGGGTAATTCAAGTCAGCATGAATGATATTGCAGAAATGCTGAGTCTCTTTCCCGTTCGGTGAAAGCAGTAGGTATAGATGTTCCTGCGTATCCACGCTGGGTTTGGATCTGAGGTTACAAGGTACAAATCATGGAAAGAGATAGAATAAACTTCATAGCCTGGTAACTGAGATCAGATTCTGGCTTATTGCATCTCCGCCCTCCCTCCAGCTCTGGCTAAACAGCCGTGCTAGAACAAATCAGCTCAAAATAATTCTGAACAGTTTGGGTTTTTTCAGTTAATGCAGACAGAGAGAGAGTCATCCCTCTGAATAATTATGCATCTTTTCCCTGCTAAAATCACCGCTTTCTCTCCTCCAGCTTTCACTCATCTCTGCATTAGCACCCAGAACATTACCTGCTTTAGCGGGCAGCCCTGACTCACCCAGGCTATGGCGTCCGTGTTCCTCCCAGCCTTGCAGCCCCCCGGGTCGGAAGATGAGGCAAAAGCTGATAGAGAGGGAACGTTGTGCCTTCCTGAGGAGTGGCCCCAGATGGGAGGTGAGGTGTTATTAGCACCAGCATTGGTGCTTTCAGAAACGTGCCAGGCTGTGGCTACACACTTAGGAGGGGAGAGGATGCAGCAGCATCTTGCCTCGATAGAGAGAATAAGGAAAACAGCCCCTAAGGTGCATCTTAGCGCTCAAATACAACCCTAATGGTGCTTTGTGGTTCTGCATGTTCAGTCGCCATTCAAAGCCTGTTTCCCCCCGACTGGGCAAGGGGGAAAGATTTCTCTCCTGGGATGAGCTGCACAAGCTTAAGTGCTTCTTGCTCCGTCCTGAGTAGCAGGAGTCTCTTCTCATCTGACTCAGTTGGGGATGCCTGCACTGAAGATGCTTCAAAGTGGGGCTGTGCTGATGTTTATTTCTGGTTTAGCGGCTGCCTTTGTGCCTCAGTTTACCTTCTGTAAAATAGCAATACGATCCAACCACATATGAAAGCAGCTTGGAGTTTTGATGAAAACTGTCACACAGAAACTATGTTATTAAACTAAATGTGCTTAGGTTTATTCTTATGCCAGAGCAATAAATCAGATTCTCAGAAGCAAAAAAAACCCCCAGCAACCAATAAAGTTTTTCAGCTCAGATCCATTTCTCCCTCTGTTTTCACAGTCCAGTATTGATTTCAACAACAAAGACCATGTCCTTCGTGACCAAACTCCTCTGCCTTTCACCAGCGTTACCAAATCGCTGAGTTAGAGCAGTTCCCTTAACCCTGACAAGGTCTAACAAACCCTCAGAGCACCCCTGACCAAATCCCGGGGCTGCAGCTGGAGGAACCGAGATGTGACAGGGGCCCTTTGGTTTTTTGGGCAACCAGCTTTGTGGTTGACTGGCAAACAATCTCTTTTAAAGGCGTGCCTATGGACGGCGCTGAGTTTTACCGGGCAGCACCTCCTGACCTGATGAACAACAGAGATCTCATTAGCACAGCTCGGAAAAATCCTCCTCCAGCCCCGCTTTGTGCAGCTGAACAGATCAAAACCTGGATACATTAGGGGGGAAAAAACCAGAAAACTCTCTTTCTTTCCCCTTTTTACTCTTGCAGGGCTCCTCTGTTCTTAACAGACCTTCATTCTCTGTTACTGCAGACTTCACTCTTCCCAGTACAGAGCCTGGCTGGTGGGTTTTTTTGGATTCTTTTTTTTAATCCAGTCCAGCTCTAAATCAGTTTTTCCTGGAGTTTACTTCCAGTGTGAGCAACAGCCACCAGAGAACAAGAGTCCCCCGGCCCGGGCTGAGCAAGGTTCACCCTGAGCAGCCACCCTGTGCGACAGCCGGGCTGATCGCTTAAATCAAGGAGAGCATTTCCATCCACTTCAGTGGTCTTTGGATTGGGTATTAGACCAGCATGGTGTGTTATATAAGCTTAGAAACAAGGTTTTATAACCTGAAAAAAGGCCCTGGCATTTATACTCTTTGGGTTTCACTGTAACTTGTCACTGGGATGTGTGACAGTTCTTTTTATTTATGTGTATTTTTTAAATACCCATGCTATGAATGAGCCACAGCAATAGAGGGGATGCAATCCAAACCCCTGCAAGTTTTGGATTAAATGTTGTCTTTTCTGTTTGACTACATCTGAACCTGTATTTTCCAGAAGTGTATATATATGGCTGAAGAAATGAATATTAAAAACCTTTAATAGGGCTTAGACAGCATCTCAAAAGCTGCCTAGCTCCTCGGGCTGCTCCAGGGAAGGACAGCAGGAAATTTATGTTGCCTTCAGTGGGAGAAGAGCTTTGGTGAATGCCAAACACTTCGACAAAATTCCCCCCAATAATGTTTATAAAGCCCTTTCACATTCTCTGATGAAAGATGCTCCCAGCGTTTGCTGGAAGTTTTCCCTCCCACCTACTGAACTGTTTCTAGGCAAATATCTTGCCCTTTTGAATAACGCGGTGTGGAGTGAGAAGATAAACTCCTGTAATTATGCTTTCCCTTAGCGTGGCTGTGCCAAAGAGACAAACTGCCTCCTTCAGCATTACTGCTCACAGGAAAATTGGTCCTGGAGAGTACGTGGGAAGAATAGGCTGCATTAAAACATCTTTCCTCACAGCCTGCTTCTCCAGGATGCTGCAGTAGGCTGTTCAAATAGTCCAAGAACCAGAGACGACCAAGACCTTATTTACACCGGGAACATCGTCATCTCCAAGCTGTAGCAGAGGTGAGGAGGAGTCTGCAGGTGGGGGAGGAATCGCTGCTGGTTTATCAGGAAAGCAGGAACAAGGAACGTGCCCGAACTCAAAGATCTGTGTTGAAGCTGTTGCTTCAGTGAGGTTCTTCTGGCAGCCCAGCTGGCCATCCCACCGGCCAACCCATGTGTGGTGGCCACCAAAAGGAAAGACTTGGAAACAGGCTGGCTACCCTAGCCACCCTCTGCTCTGTGTTGGGATCGTGTCACTCTTCAGGGCTGCCAAAACTTGTACTAGCACTAAACCCACTTCAGCTGAGCTCTGAAAGATCTTAGGAGGAAGCTGAGGACTATCTGAGAAGATAATACTAGCACGTGTCCCGGTTTGGAAGTGCAGCTTGCTGCCCCTTATCAGGGCAGAGTGGAAACTCCTATTTTGAGAAATACCTCTTGGCATCAGGCCTGCCCGATGTGTTCAACTTAGAAAGAAGGCAAACTGAAGATGCCACAGGCACAGGTCTGTGTTTGCTCTGGGCCAGAAATGATTCATTTGTGTTGCATGAAAGAATTCCCAGCGACAAGTACTCGCAATGGAAGGATGCAAGAAGGACTGCAGCCTGACATCCAAGGGCAGGAAAAAATAATCTAAAGCCCTGGGAGAGGAAGGCAAGTGGTTCCTTTCTGGCCTGAACATGAGATTTAACGAGCTAATGTGATACAGATTAAGGACATTTCACTGGGGAACCCTCAACAGAGATAGTGAGGGCAGAAGTGTCGTTTGAAAGCATAAGGAGATCCTATCAGGGATCTCCTCCAGCGAGATTTAATTCCTCAGGTACAAGCACTGAGTTGTCAGGCTCCATCCCTCTGTAACGATCTGTGGTTTATGAATAAAGAGAAAAACAACGTGCTTCCTCATATTAGAAGAGAGAGCCCGAAATAATGAAACAGCTGCCAGAAAAAATGATCTGTGCCTTTGTGCACTGAGGAAGAAGACAAGCATTTGCAGTTCTGTCGCTGTCAAACACACTTAAGTTCCTAAATATTATGTCTTTTCTGAA
This sequence comes from Apaloderma vittatum, assembly GCF_000703405.1. Lineage (NCBI taxonomy): Eukaryota > Metazoa > Chordata > Aves > Trogoniformes > Trogonidae > Apaloderma > Apaloderma vittatum. Next base: position 14,793 of record NW_009728417.1, read on the forward strand.
ACTACAGTTCTTTATGTAATTCCAACATTAAGCCCAAGAGTTTGAGGCTGAACTGTCACGTGCTTTAGACATGCCTTTAGTCTTATTAAAAGTCTTTCAGAGATGGAGAATTTGTCCTGTTCCTTGGTAATCTGTCTTTGCTTTCACCAACAAAAAAATGCATACAACTTTTTATTTTTCCCCCAGACACCCTCTTTTTTAAAGAAAGCAGAAAAAGATAGAAATCTCAGTTTCTCCAGAGAAACCCTAGTGGTCCCAAAGAGAATGGAAATCCTGTTGCTGTATGATGTTGTTCTCAAGCTGCTGGGCTGGATGCTGCTGGGTAAGATTATCAGTAGAAAGCCGAAAGAAGCAGATTCCTTTCTCTTTGGTTGTCTTAAAAAATGACTTCTGAATTTTTAAAAAATGTTAATTTTGATATTGTGGCTTGATTCTTTTTTCTTTGAATAATTCCAGCCTTGCCGTTTACTGGGAATATCTCTCTTCTAAATTTAGATTAGAGCGTTGCTCGCTTTCATAAGGAATGCTAATATCCCTTAGGTTAAGAATAATTAGATGTTAATTTTCAAAACCTGAAAGGAAATCATACCACTTATTTGTCGTTTAGAGGAAAATAGCTGGCTTAAAAGGCACACACAACTACAGTAGAAAAAAGGTCTAGCTTTTTTTTTTTTCCCCCAAACAAAAATTAACCTCACTACAAATTAAGATGATCTGACTCCAATTAGATTAATGACACTGATTAGGCTAACGCGTTTCTAAAGCTCCCGGAGCTGAAGATCAGCAGCTGCGAGGCAGTGGAACCGCCCCGGCCGCGTGTTGCTTCTCCATCTCGAGCGTTCATCTTCCCACCCCCACTGCCAAGCTGCTCACAACCTTCCCCAAAACCCCCTTTGGAGCAGGTTTTGCCCTGTTGGAGTAAGTAAAATTTGTCCAAAAGGAGCTGGGGGACCGTATAAAACAAGGGTAATAAGCCTCGCTGTGGCGATCAACAAGTTCTACACGAAGGGGTTGATTTTCCCTCGTCGGTCTTACACCTCCTTGGTCCTCTCAGTTATTTGCCAGCATTTTCTGCTGCTCTTTCTGAGGGTGAAGCTCTCCCAACCCGTCTCTCTGCAGATCTCTGCCCGCTTTGCTCCGGCGTCTCTGCGGCTCGTGCAGAACCCCTGCAGACGGTGGAGCAGTACACTGGTGCGTAACCGGCAGGCAAACACATTGGGAGCAATTCCCTGTCTCCCCTGGCTTTTTCTCCATCTTCACAAGTTACTTGCTCTTCCCAGCTGTGCTCTCAGATCCTTTCAGCCCAACTTCACTTTCAGATTTGCCAGCCTGAGCTGACCGTGCCATGGCAGGGCTGTAGACAACGTGCCCAGAGCTGCCGCTGCGGGTGCCACAGGTGTTTATTGGCCAATTTGCCATTTGCCACCTGCTTCGATAGACACCAAATTGTATTTTTATATGTAGCTTCCAGCAAAACAAATGTCCCCTGTGATGTTCTGGAGTGTTAGGCATGATCCCTGCAGCACATGATTCTCATGAGTCTGCCGGAGCCTTTCAATATGCCCAAATCCATACGTAACTGTAGCTTGGGATGAGGTTTTTTATTCAGGTATTTCCTGGTGAATCCAACGGACACTCCAGGCATGTTACAAAGGAAACAACAACCCAACCAAGCCTTGTAATTTAATTTAACTGCCTCTTTTTGAGTATGTGTCATGCATTCAGAATTAGACAGCTGAATTCCCGATCAAATGTTCTTTGGGTATAACAACATGGTGAAAGGCATAAAAGCGCCTTAAAATAGCTCGTTAACAACCACATGGAACCTATTCTTTTGGCAAAAGGAGGAGGCAATTCATGGGTCTGGCCTCAGTGCTCATAAATAAGTACATGTTCCTTTTTCTTTGCATTGGCACGCTTTGGGCTTTTTCAGATTGGCCGTGCACTTTATAAATTCTCATCTAACTGTTCACACAGTGATGTCAATGCACGGGCTGGTTTGGGGGGACAAGAATTCACCCCATTTGAACTGTCTGACACAAGTTCTCACTTAACCTCTGCAAGGAAATTCCTCCTGGGCTGGTTATTCGAATTCTTTTCTGCAGAACTTCTTCTGCTTTAATATCCTCAGACAAAACAAACTGCTTGTTTTACTGATTCTGTTCTAAATATCATTTTCCTTAACAGGAGCAGCAAGTGAGTTGAAGCAAGCAGCAGTTTTACTTTGTTGCTCTGATTATGCTGTGATGAGATTCTGAATGAGGAATATTGAAAGGCAGAGAGTCAGGTTTCTAAGAGTCTAGTGAAATGTAAGGCCAACATAATAATAATAATAATAATAATAATAACAACAACAACAACAACAATAATAATAATGACATTGTCCCCAAATAAAGACCATCCATCTCTGAAATGGATCTGTCTCAGGATTTTTGAGAAAGCCTGATATCTTAGAGCTTGGTTGACACACTGGGTGACATGAGTTGAACACCAACAAAAAAGCTGTAGGTTTTTCGTGTGTTTTAAGAGAAGGTTGCTCTTTATGGTGTTATTTGTTTCCTCCCTGCACACCAGAACGTCTCTCAGAAAGGCCAGCTTTCCAAAGGGGAAGCAGCAGAGGTCCTTCCCTTTTTCAGAACAGCTGATTTTCTCTAATTCTCAAAATTAAAACTAAATAAAATATTAGGAGGGATTTGGTGTCTTTTACTTTTGGGGGGGCGTATTTGGTGACCCCTGGGTTTATCAACATTGCCTGTAACCAGCAGATTTGCTTTGTCCTCCCTTTTACAAGTGCTCAAGGAGAGAAATGTTTTCAAAACCTGAGACTCCCTGGCGATATTCTGCCTGCCTGCTCTCTCCTCTGCTTCAGCTCCGGATATAGCACCATTAGTTTGAGAATTTTATGACTCTCACGGGGAACGCAGAACATTCCTGAGTCTGAAGTAGCATTTTGGAGTCCCTGAGCTGGAGTTCAGATAGCACGGTCTCTCTCAAGGATAAATCACGGGAGCTGCCAGCGTCGGGGATATTTGGTTTAAGAGGCACGGGACCAATAAACATCAATACTGTTACTGGATTCGCTAATAAACAGTAAATGTTTCATCTCCAAGTAGCTCAGCGTGATTTCCAGCAGCTTGATGATAAAGAAGCATCGCAACTGAAGGGAGGCAGCATTAGCAAACCCCTAACTCGTCATGAAGGCTTCACCTGCTGCCAACTGCCTCCATCTCAGCAGCTCCAATGAGAAAAAAAA
>NW_009728418.1:0-1428 GCF_000703405.1 Apaloderma vittatum
GTGCACCATGCGAGTGAGAGGCGACTGCTGGAGGAGAGATCTGCTCCCAAAGTAAGGCCCCGCAATTTGGCTGAACATTTTAAAAATGTCTCTCTGTTTCCAAGTTCTACTGGTTTTTTTCGTCAGAACTTGCATGGCAAGGCCAACCGTATCCTGGGATGCATCAAGAGGAGTGCGGCCGGCAGATCAAAAGAGGCTATTCTCCCCTTTTGCTCTGCTCTTGTGAGACCCATTCTATGGACGGATACTGCATCCAGTTCAGGTGTCCCCACCATAAGAGGGACATAGATCTGTTGGAGCGTGTTCAGAGGAGGGCCACAAGGATGATCCAGGGACTGGAGCACCTCTGCTATGAGGACAAGCTGCAGGAGCTGGGATTGTTCAGCCTGGAGAAGAGAAGACTCTGCGGGGACCTTATAACTGCCTTCTGATACCTGAAGTGAACCTACAGGAAGGCTGGGGAGGGACTTTTTACAAGAGCATCCAGCGATAGGACAAAGGGAAATGGATTTAAACTGAAGGAGAATAGATTTAGTTTAGATCTTAGGAAGAAATTTTTCAGTATGAGGGTGGCAAGACTCTGGAATAAATTGCCCAGAATGGTTGTGGATGCCCTCTCCCTTGAGGTGTTCAGGCCTGGAGTAACCTGGTCTAGTTGAGAGGCGTCCCTGCCCATGGCAGGGAGGTTGGACTAGATGATCTCTAACATCCCTTCCAACCTAAGCCATTCCATGATTCTATGATTTTTCTGGTCTCTTCATGCTCAAATACTCCTTGATATGGAGCTACACACACATGAGCATAGCGTCTCCTGAGCAACATAAAAATTGGTGCTCGGTTGGGGTAAACTGGGCTAACTTGCTGCCTTCTTTGGGCTGTCTTCATGGAAGGAATAAAGTGTCAAAATCGTTAACAATCACCTCATATTTCAGGTAACCCCTTATCAGGAAAGGAATGGAGTTTTCCGGGTTCCTTAAGGTATTCCATAAAGCCACAGGATTTGCATTTCTAAGGATCCTCTTCACAACCAGGTCAGAGACTTATTACATTCATAAATGAAAATGGTCCTTTTAGTCAGACCTCATAATCGCTAGATTTGATTATTCAGTTAGAAGTTTATATGTACTTGAAATATCTTTGCAACCTTTTTTTGCTGCTTTTATAATTCTTAGAAAAGCAGTTTGCTTTGATATCAACATCACTGCACAGAGCTTTAAGAAAGAGAAAGGCCATACAACTCCAGTTAATTTTGTATGCTAAGTAACCTTGTCATCCTAACCTGCAGTATCTCAGATAAATGCAGAACTGAAAGAACCTCACAAATCGGCTTTTTACAGGGGCCTGGCATGACATTATGGGTCAAATACATTTTTTGTTCTAAAATGTCCAGAAATGCAGATAAATATTTCTAAAAGAACCACACAAGCC
>NW_009728418.1:1459-8140 GCF_000703405.1 Apaloderma vittatum
ATAAGAAAACACTTTCTATAGCAAGTCTGCATTGTTAAATGCATTTAGGCAAATAGTGATGAAAGAGGTTAGTGTATCAATAGTCATGAAGAGATGGATTAGCAGGCAGAATGCAGATATCAAATGCGATAGATACATCTACTACTTGGATATCATTGCTGTACATATTGTCATATATATAAAATAATTATATATATATATATGCTCATATGTAATGAAAGAGTGAGATCTGATTCAACAGTTTCATAGACCAAACTAGAACACCTCTACTTGGAAGTAGAAATACTGTGACAAAGCCAGAACAAAATAACAGAATTAAGAAATGAGGCCCAGCTATTATTTTTGATCCTAAATAAGACACACGAAGAACTTAACCCTTTATTCCTTTTTTCTGGCATGTTTCTTGAGAATTCTCATGGTCTCAAAGGCAGTGCTCCTGCTGGCAGAGAGGACCTCTCCAAGCACCCACGGGAGGGCAGCAAATCCCAAGCATATTAGTGTCACAATGCCGTTCAAAAAGGCAAAACAATAAAAAACGAAAACAAAACAAAAAACTTTAGCCTTCTGTTGGCCGTTAGTCACATTCACGTCCATATTTTTCACAGAATATCGAGTAAAAAGCACACATCATGGGGAAATCTATGCAATGTTATATTTTCTGGACTTCCACGTGGCACCGATATTCTAGGTCCAGTGAAAAACAAAAGTAGTTTTAAAGTCTCATCTGCCCCAACTGATTGTGAGACTAAATGTTGGTTATGTAACTCCTGTTGGTAAAAAAGAATCTTAGGGACACTTGAGTTACTACAATCCACAGTGGTTTAACTAACAAAGCAAAGGCAACATTGTCTACTCTTTTAGTTATAATTCTGTAGCATCTGGTGCAAGAGTTTTGGTCTAAATTTCAGCTGAAGCAAAATGGAAAAAAAGAAGAGGTCTGACTTAGGCAATACTCAGCTGTAGTGATGGATGACTGAAAATTCTAGTTGCTACCTACGCTCAGAACCATTTTTTCAAGTTCTCCCCCAAAATTGGCAACTTAATTTCTTCAAGTTAATGGTACTTCGTTCTTGAAGTAGGAAAGGCTCACTTTGTGTATCAATCAGAAGGTTTTGTAGGAGATCTGTCTCAACAGTGTTACGGAAGCTAATTGAGAAGTTCAGCCTTGCCCCACTTCCAGCAGTGTGAAAAGCTGAAAGTTCTGGTCAGAGATTGCTAAGTTAAAACGTTTTTCAAAGTTCTAGCACAGCAGGGAAAATAGGAAATTAAAGACGTTAAGTCAAGTCTCCTCCTAAAATTAAATCAGTCCTGAATCCCAGGACTCAGCTAAAGTAATAAATATAGGTATGGCAAGGTATTTACTTTTTCAAATTTATCTTTCATACTTAGAAGTAATATTTATTTCCATATTAAAAATAAGTAATTTTCCCCGCACCCACATTAAACTTTTCTGACATTTTGTGAGCAGTCCAAGTATCTCATACTGCCTTTCAGTTTAGGAGCATCTCACTCCTCCTGAAAGTGCACAGTCCTGAATTTTTGATGAAAGTCTCACATGGCTGATCTAATTGGTTACCACATTTGCATTCATTAGAAGTAAGAATTAGTGCATTTTTAGGCTAATTTCTTTTCACATATCCCAGCTCCATCTTATTTGTGAAGTAGAAATGGTAGCCAGGAATTTCTAAAGTTCAAAACAGATTAATGAGAAGCAGTTCAATTGAAGAGGAGAAAATTACTTGGCAGAACTTGGATGCACATATCACACTATTAACAGTCCATAGAAAATCAGCTGACTCAGTTTCGTGTTGATCATCAGAGTTTTCTACCCTAGCTGCAGCAGATAAGACTCTAATGAACCTGTATCCTGGTCAAATGAAAGTAGAGATGAAAACCATAAAATCTTTTCCTTGGGATGTAGCCAGTATTTTCCAAAGTGGTATTATGCAAGTCATAAAAATAAAACCTTACGTGTGGGTATCCAAAAAAGCACATACATGCTGTAACTTCCTTTTTATATGAATGTAGGGCCCTAAGGATTTTTTTTTTTCAGGAGGAAAAAATACTAAATTACTGATGGGACACATAAGCCTTTGACATGGTCTTGTTTACTAACACGAAATGCATGAATGCCTCTTTTTCTGATCACAAAAGCAACTGAACAGCAGATGAAAAAATCTCTTTGCCCACAATTCCTCTTCTTATATCTTCTTCTATTCATTTTCTTCCTCAGAAGTGCACAACTATGCTGTGCTGACAGTCCTGCGTTTCAAGCAAAGTCAAAGAAGACCTGCTGATATCTGCAGCAAGTCCTGTATTCATGCCTATGCAGCAAATTAGACACGGCACCCCCACACCTCTTAGCTCTGGAAAATTTGGAGCCTTCTGGGTGGGAGGTACTATCCTTACCCCCAGCCTGTTGCCATGCTGCCACTTCAGTCTGTGTTGTTGCTGAAGCCCTGTTCAAGAACAATAGTTCTTACATTTTGCTAATACTTCTTATAGAGATCATCTGAGAAATTAGTGTGCCATCCTAAATATAATGTATAATATAGATGAAAAAAATCTCACAGGCTTAACTTTATTCCTAAAGGCTGAGTGCAGCCAGTGTCTGAATTGGGGAAGAGAATGGGGCTATCTGACTGTTCCCACACCCTGTGACTAGCACTGGATTGCATCAGGGGAGTCTAGGAAGCTGGAAATACCTCGGTAAGAATTTCCTATATTACTCATGGTACGCAGTATTAAACAAATGCATAAGACACTTCAGTCATTTGGGGTGAGCTGCATGATTCATGTCTAACTTTGTTTTTTTATGATTAAACATCCCAAATATGTGCCAAGCAACTCCTCATATCAGGCTGTGCTGTACATATTTACTATTTGCTTTGATTCTCATTCAAAAATAATGACTTTTCTTTACCTGGTAGGCTGCACTGCAATGATTTACTTGTCAGATAGTAGCTACTGTGTATGCTTGGCACTATTTTAAAAAACACATCATAGCCTATTAGTTTGATCCTGGAGTTCAGATTATACTGGCTTTATTGCCTCTAAAGATCTAATCTTAGGAGATTCTGACAGCACTCCAATTTGAAATGACCTCATACATTTTGTATATCTCAAAGAAAATCGAGTGCAACTGCAAAGTGAAACAGGTGGTGGATAATTCTACCATTTCTTTGCAGTGTCCATAAAAAAATTAATTTTTGGGGGTATTATTCAAATTGCCAAGGCTGATTTTAAACTTTGTCTCTATATCTTTGTCTTCTTTATAAAATTATATATTTTTATGTTGTGAAGGTTTGTGGACAAAATGGGCTTTTTTTCCCTGTGGAATCAAGCCATTGATAATGAAAACAGGTATGAAAATGGAGGTGTCTTCTTTGTATTTAAATCTGTATAGAGATACTTTGGTGTAACTGACATTTTTTTCTTACTTTTCCCGTGTTCTCTAGAAAACAGAGAGCAAATTTCTGCTTGAGAAGTAGCAGTGCCATGTTTTATTATGAATTCCTTAAGCTACCAGAAAGTGATTCTGTGACATTTTTGCTGGCAGAGGCTCCAAGTAGCACAGAACTGATGTTTTCACCTTCTGGAGGGATATTGGGAATAAATTTTCCAGATAAAAAAACCTAGCCAATTCAAACTGCACGTTAGGGAAGAAGACTGAAGAAAATTAGAAAAAAAATGTCCAGAATGAAAGTGTGCTGAAAGACAGATGAATTGCTGCTGGTCTTTCAATCTAACAGCTTCCCTGAGGATCTGGATCTGCAAGATGCTTTACTGTAAGGGCAAGTTAAATGAGAAAGAGCTTATACAGGTTGACCCCAAATTGGGTCTTTCAAAATTACACAGATTCAAGAAGCCCTGTAACCAAAAACATTTAAATTGATCACGTTAACTCTGGTAACATGCAACTGGGGAGCAACATCATGTATAAACAAGACGGCAGTTCTGAGGGAGCAGTAACTTCTGCTGAAAACTTAACTGGGGACTATAATTAGCAACAAGAGGTTATTTGAAGAGGGTGACCCGCTTGAGCTGTCTCAGCTAAAATCAGGGCTGCATGTCTGTGGCCTAACAACTAAAGCAGCAGTTATTACGTAAACCAACACAGTAAGTAGTTTCCTACTGGAGGACTTCTGATTTCTATTGTGTTAACCTCTACAGCAAGCATAAAGCTGTCTCTAGACAAGTGCTGAATTGACGAGACGCAAGACTTTGCAAGAGTGCTGAGCAAACAGAAGCTGCCATTAATGAAATACTTACTAGGTGTAAAATTCTTTCATCTCTGTGCAAGCTGAGCGAAATGCAAAAAATTAAGATGGTGTAAATGAAAGAAAGACCTAGGCCACTTTTGAGAAACCAGGGTTTGCATAGGAGTACACTGAAGTGTATTTCCTGTTTTCTGCAGAAAATTATGTGATTTAGAGTTTCAAGTGCTAGATTCTTTATTGTGTTTTAACGGCTTATAGTTACAATACTAGAACTGCACAGTGGAGTAAAAGCATTTGTAAACAACAGGGGTGAATGATATTAGAATCCCAAAGTACTATTTTTTGTTGTTATTGTTAGTAGCATTCTAGGAGACGTGCATCAATTAATAGTAATGCAGTATTAAGCATCATGTGTGAGCTGGTAATTCCTGTAGGGCTACTACAGCCAACAAGCATTTATTTTGTGTTGGAAGCTCTTGGGAGGCAAATACCCATCTTTAGTTGCTCTGTCTAATTAGAGTCTGCCTTAGAAGTTTTCTGGGAAGTCTCAGAGACTTCACAATTAGTCAGTAAGATGCAAGGATCACCACCAGGAGGCAAGAATGCAATACCATCCAAAAGAAGCAGAGGGTAATCCTTATTCTTCAGCATTTAAAAAACAGGTGATGGCCTTAAAACATCCTGTTTAGAAAAGCATTGCTTATGCCACCTTATGCTGCAGGGGTTTTTTTAATTTCCTTTCTCTAATGCTGTTACTCAGGGTGTCTCCTTGATCCTGACATTCTGGTTTCTTTATTCAAGCCTTTTATTTCCTCTCCAAACTCTTTGAAAACATTTTTCTTCATGAGAAATATTTCCTGTATCATCTTTTCTAACTAGACTTTCAGTGTGCTTAGCACAGGCCTTGTCCTGAACACAAGTCAAGAACCACCTACTGTGTAATCACCTGTTTCCTGTTTTCTAATGAAGGTTTATTCCAGTTAGCCTCCATATGGCTTTCAACACTATTACCTGTTCTACATTTTAACACTGAGTGCCACTGTTATCCAATCTTCTGACAATTTTTCTGTGGAACATCTCTGTCTTCAGAGTAAATTTCTCTGACTGGGAGTATCGGGTTAGGATTATATCTGTATTTTCTACTCCCCTCCATCTTATTTGTCAACTTCCTGTGTTTTGAAGTCCACCAAAAGCCTTCATTCAGCAGACTATGTGAACAGAGTCATTGTTCAACAAAATGCTTAATTACTTTTTTCAGTCGTGTTTGTACATGTGAGTTAGGAGCACATGTAGTACTGCACTGGGATCAGTTCCTGTCCCTGTGGAGAGCAAGATTTAAGCACAACCTTACTCATTTATCTCTGAAATTCTCTCCTCTTCCTCTTAATACTCTCCCTCCACAGTTGTGGACAGTATTGCAACAACTGTGGGACTTGAATGCAAGACAGCTGTATATGAGTATGATCTCTTCCATCAAAACCCACTGTAAAATGTTATAACTCTGGTTATTACTAGCAGTTTGGAACAGATGGCCAGATATAAAGTGTAGCACCCGATTAAAATTCACTGTAGAATTATTCTTGGTTTCCACTGGAGTCACAGAAAGTGCAGCCAATGTTTCTGTATCTTAAAAAAAGAAATCGTTTTTTTTCTGTGGTGCCTTATACATACACTCTACAAAGAAAAAGTTGATGGTCTGAGTAAGAGGTGGTTTTAAATATTGACTTAATTTTGTCTGGCATAAGGCTCCAGTTGACACTTCAGATTTGCCAGTTAAAATCAGCATGCACTGTGTAGAGGAGGTCTTTGCAGACAATAGATCTATAAATATCCATTGCTGCAAAGTGAGGTTTGTGCTAACAACTCTACATACTGTATAATTCTGGGGGTTTTAGGCTGTCTGCACTGTAATGGAAAAAAACCCCAAAAGATACTAACATGCTGCTGTCTCTGCACTCATTTGCTCACAGGTAGACACAGTGAATAGGTAGCAGCACAGAACAGAGAAAGAAACAGAACATGTCTTCTGAAATGTCCTGTGTTTTGCGGGATGGTTGATACATGGTGTTGTTCTTGGGATGCTCTGTGATCCTTACGCTTTTTCACTGAAGTACATCCTGCCAAGGATGTATCTGCTCTGAACTACTGTAGCTCAGCTCAGGAGCTAACGTGTCAGGGTTTTGAAGTGAACAGGAAGGGGCAGACCCTAAGGCTCCCATTTTTTTAGCAAGATCTACAGCTCTGAGATACTCCCCTCTTGAGCAGAAACTAAATTGATACTCCTGTCCCTTTGATGCTGAATTAATATTTTATGAATATCGTATTTATATAATAGACTAGGAACACCTTTGCTAGTTTCTAACTGTCCCAAGCTGTCTGGAAGGAGCAGGGGTCTTGCCCAAGACAGAAGCAGAGGATTTAAGCAGAGCTGTTGTAGTAGAATTTCTTGTGGAACAAGAAA
>NW_009728419.1:0-203 GCF_000703405.1 Apaloderma vittatum
CCACATCACCTGCAAAGCCCAGAACAGCCTGCCAGGGTTGCCAGGAAATGGGGACCCCTCTTCACAATGCACCCACAAACCACAACACAGGAGGGGCACCACAGCTCCTCACTGATGAGAAACTACCTCAGCTATGCTTTGGTCACATCTGCAGAATGTTCTGTCACACAACATGTATGCAAAACCTCCCAGCGACCTACACA
>NW_009728419.1:617-846 GCF_000703405.1 Apaloderma vittatum
TTTCTGCCCGCTAGACACTTCGTGGACTCTCAGCCGCTTCTCCTAAGTCTTGTTTTCCAGACCCTGCACCAGCTTCGATGCTCTAGAAGAAGATGCATCACACCATGGCCCAACTACCTCGTCATGCCAGAGCCCAGGCTGCAAACACGGCATCCCCAGTTAAGGGGAAACCTACGGAGAGGAAAACACAAAACTGTGCAGAACATGGATGCTCTTTCTATATCACAGC
>NW_009728420.1:0-787 GCF_000703405.1 Apaloderma vittatum
CCTCTTCATGGTCACCTCAGCCCTCCTGCACGTGATCAGCAACGTCTCCTGCTCCACTGTTGTGCCCTTGACGTACCTGAAGTGGCTTTTCCTGCTCTCACTCTTCTCCTACAACATGGGCCTCTACCTCCTGACAGCCATCAGCATCGAGAGGTGCGTGTCCGTCCTCTGCCCGCTCTGGTATCGCTGCAACCGCTCCCAGAGCTTGTCGGCCGTGGTGTGTGTCCTGCTCTGGGCCCTCTCCGTTGCTTTCATCGCCACAGTCACTTCTCTGTGCCTGTCACATGAGGACGAGCACTGCCAGGTGGCTCTCATCTCCATGTATGTCCTCAACTTCCTCATCTTTGCCCCACCCATGGTCATTTCCAACGTGGTCCTCTTCGTTAAGGTCCTGTGTGGCTCCAGGCGACGACAACACAGGAGGCTCTACATCGTTATCTTCCTCACCGTCCTCTTCTTTCTCATCTTTGCGGTTCCCCTCAGCATCTGGAATTTCCTGCAGCAGTTCAGCTACACCCCTGTGCCTTCCCAGGTCATTTACCTCCTCGCCTGCATCAACAGCAGCATCAACCCCTTCATTTACTTCTTGGTGGGGAGCTGTTGGAGGCGCTGCTCCGTGGTGTCCCTCCAGGTTGCCTTCCGGAGGGGCTTCGAGAACAATCTCCAGCTGAAGAGCTCACCGTGTTCACACCGTGCTGCCCACCCTGGCTTCATGCTCAGCTGCTCATCCTTGCTCCCACCTGGGCTCGCAGGTCACCTTCCCCTATCTGTGTTGTGATGCATCCTG
>NW_009728421.1:0-13975 GCF_000703405.1 Apaloderma vittatum
AGGGACAGACCAGGGCCGCCTTCCAGCTGGTGGAAGTTAGCCCAAGTTCAGCCTGGGCGGTGGAGGTAGGAAGGAGGAGAAGGGAGGCGAAAGGGCTAAGGACGGGGGAGGAAAAGGAAGGAAGCAAGGGCTGATTTTGTTTCTTCGTCAAGGGAAGCCTCACGTTCAGCCGTGCCAGAAACAAGCCAGGGGAAGGAGAGGCACCGAAGGAAGCCTGGCAGACAGCATCGAGGTGAAGAGACAATGTCTTTGCGTGCCAACATCCTCAAAAGAGAAAATGTTTCAGTGGGAAATATTTTGATTTTAAACCCAGCAGCTACAGTTTCTGTTTTGCTACGTCCTGCTAACCCGGTCCTCAGCTGATGGTTATATTTTGGTAATACATTAGTGTGAAAACGACCAGCATAGAGGCAGGTATTTGACAGGGATTTTTGAGCTATGAAGAAGCATGTTTAGCCACATAGAGCATTTAAACTCAATTTACAGTGTAGAAAAGGGATGTGTTCTCCATTCCCCAAACTGACACATCTCTGTGTCATATTGCAAGGCAATTTAAAGGCACATTGTAAGTACCATTAGAAGTTTGTTGTTGAACTGGATATTGGTGGTAGTTTTTGGAGCATCTCTCATCTCTCTTTTCAGCAAGACTGCAGAAAGAACGCCCCAGAGAGATGGTTTGTGATGGTTATAGGCTCAGTTCTGCTCCCGCTGAAGTCAGCAGCTGTTGGGTAGCTCTAACGGGGCAGGTTGCTGATATGATGATGTGCTTGGGGCGGAGGGACAGAGAGTTTACTGGAACAGTCCTTACGCTGTGTTATTCATTAGTGGCAAAGCCCTAATCAAATTTTGCAGAGTACCTTGCATAATCCCCGGTAAGTGCCAGCAAATCAGTATGTATCACATACGCTGCAGAAAAGCTATTTCAGGAATGTGTTAGGTGTCGCCTTCTTACATTTTGTTTGTCTCCCTCTGCCAGAAAAGATGCATTAGTAATCGTGATCCACACTATCAGATAGGCTGGGCTGCTGTGGTAGCTCCGTGGAAGCGGATTTGCTACCTGGCTAAACAGAGAGACGTAGCTGCGGAGATCAAGACACATTGCTGTATGTTTTTCTGTGCACTAAAAAGGTGTGGTGATAGAAGCCTATCTGGCGACTCTCTGATCTAAGTGCAAACGAGATCCTCATCTTTAAGGACCCAGTTCTTGGTACGTTAACTTGGGACAGAGGGAGAGGCTTTCCAAATCAAAGTCCTGTCGACATCTGACAGCCGCCTAAATTGTCTCTGTGTTCTCTCATCCTTTCTCTTGACTTAAAGTGAAGTCCCGTTTCTGGGAAGCTCATCTGCCTTGTTTCAGAACTTCTTCAATATTGCTTTTGAATATGCTTGGGTTGAGCAACCGTGTCACTGTGCAATGTTCTTCACCATGCACCAAAAAAAGGTGAGGATAAGGAGAGAAAAGACCCTGCTTCACTTAGAAGAAGTGTAAATGTAAACGATTGGGTTTTAGGATATTTCACTGAAAGAGCTGCAGTTCAGCAGCACAAACATTCCCCAAAGGTCTCCTTCCTTTCTGGTGTTCTGCAAATGACTTACCCAACTCTCTCAAAGCAAACTCTTGCCCCAGCAGGAGGAGAGCCTTGCTGTTTGCTGTAGCGAGACCCTGGAAGCTGAGATTGCTGTAGTCACCTGCAAGGTGTTCGCATCCCTCGGACCATTTTGAAAGCCTCGGCCGTCTTACTCCATGGTTGTAGGGTGCATTGGCACCTCTCTGAAGGACAAGTATGCATTCTTTGAGCCTTTAGTAAAAATCAATTGGCTCAAAACCAAGTCTAAAACACTTGGATTATAATTTTGACCTGCAGCATAGATGACAAAACGATAAATTTGCAAAACCCGGACTTTTTGCAGAGCACGTGGATTCAATGGGAGTATTACCATCAACATCAAAGAGAGCAGGGTGGAGCCTGTAATGTATAGCACTAATGACTACAATCAAATAAATTTATATTGCTTGGGTTTTCTACCACCTTTTGCCTTGTGTGTGAGCACTTTTATGTGCCTGCCAAATGAGTGGATCCAGAGTGCTACCATATTGGATCTGGGGCAGTTATACCAGATTGGTAAAAATATAAATGACGATGGAGGATGACAAGCTTTGTTGAATCTGTTCTACTTGTTTCCATAAATTGGTAAAGAAAGGGAAGAAATGAAAACCTTGAAAGATGAATTTATATTCTTAGTGAAGTCTTCAGAAATATTTATACTTAATTTGATCTGCTTGTGGCAACAGGTATTTTTTTACTTACTTGCGGCACAATTCAATTTGATTAAAAATTAGTATGGAATAGCATATCTTTGGGGCAACACATGACGCTAGAGCTACATCTTTGTATACTACTTATTTTATATTCTTTTTGCTGTGTCTGGAATAATGCAGAATGCCAGCAGTAGCTATTTTGTCCTCCTGGTTAGTTCAAAGCACCACAGCTAGTGACAGAAGAGAATGTAAGGTATGATAATAGCCTTCTATTTAACTCAATTGGATTTCTTTTGTTGGCTAATTTTCACTTGTGTTTACCTCGTTTGCTAAATTGCTCAGATTTGCAAACTTAAATTGCTGATGCTGCTTCTTTGGTGGGAGGAAAGGAGGAAAAAAAAGGAGGAATCGTCCTTCTCATATTACATTTCAGAGGGATTAAAGTTTGATTAATAGCTACATCAGAGATGCTTGGTTTCTAGAGTGTGACATTTTCTATGGTCTTAACTTTACGTTGACCTGGGAAGAGCCTAGAGTTTGTAGCAGCAGCAGTGTCCCGTTTTAAAGTAAAGAACGAGGAAAATTAAAAATGTGTTGTCATTCGATTCCCCTTATCCATTACGTTTTCTTGATTCTTGGCTTGCGACTTCAATGGCTTTGTCAAAGTGCTTAGTCTGCTGTTGCCTGTTGATTGGATTCCCAGTCATTCAGAACATGGTAAGGCTCAGGCAGCGTGTGTAGAACTTCTGCTCGCTGGAATATGTCAGGAAAATCTTTTTCACGCAGCTGAAAAATTCAGAGGTTGCTCTCATGGGATTCCCTAGCCATGATTGCATTGGGCTCTCAGCCAGACGTCTGGATGAACACGGTGACGTTAGGTCACAGAGTCACAAGTGGTAGGGGCTGGGAAGGACCTCTGAAGATCATCTAGTCCGACCCCCAGATGAGATCATCTGATGGAGGTTTTCAACTGGAAAATGGTACGGATGCAGTTCCAATGCTTCAAACGCCTGAAGAAAAAACAAGGTAAACCTTAATATGTATTTATAGGCTGGAAAGCAAGTGAGGAGAGACAGAGTGTTCTGAGATGCTTGCCCTTCGTGGTGGGATGCAGAAGAGAGCGTAGGCACAACAGCATCACTGGTAGCCTGTCAGCCTCGCTGAAACCAGCCACAGAGAAATTAGGGCTTCCCCACTTCTGTTTGGCCTTCTGTGAAGGCTTTGCTACACGCAGGGACGTGTCTCCTGGCAAACTGATGGATGTTTTTATGGAATAAAACCATAGTGACTGGAGGATTTTCAAAGGACCCGGCACAAAGGCAAGTGACTCCTTGGGGAGACTGAGGCTTCCTGGATGTAGACCAGGGAGTCGTGGGCTTAGGGATGTAGACCAGGGAGTCGTGGGCTTAGGGAGACGATGCTTGCAGAGTCATCTGTATTTTTAAGGGCGATGATAGCAGATCTTGGTTTCTCGTTGCAAATATGTAAAGGCAGCAGAGGTCTGAGGACCCCAGGTGTCCTCCTGGCAAGCTTTCTGTGGAAGGAGGAAGACTGGGACCTGTGGATTTCTATCCTGCTCATTTGTGCTGCAGCTGAGTATTTGGCTGCCTGCCTTTGATGGCTTTGTGATAAGGCTCTGTGCAAAGATCTAGCATATTTTTAATCAAATGTTTCCATTCATTTTAATATATTGTACCCGGCAGATTACAGTCACTCAGCTAAAATCCAGCCTTCGACACAGTGTCTCATTTATCCTTGTTCCTAACGTGCACCCAGCTCTGCTTTGCTGACGTCGGTTCCCCTTGTGGGTTTTTTTGGGGAGTGGTGCAATTAGCCTGGTTGGAGCAACTAGGCCAAGGAACATCAAGCACGAAAATAAAGTCTTGATGACATATTTGAACTCTTGTAGACCATGGGTTATCTGATCTGCAAGGTCACTGCTATTCTCTGGGAAAGTTTAAAAGAATCTGCTCCTGTTTCAAGCTTAAAGGGCCCTTCTTGACAATTTTAGGATGCAAATTCAGGTTTCCTTTTAAGAATATGCAGTTCTATGTGGCTGAATGTTTCAGAGTATTTACTACCTGTAATTTAATTTCCTTTTAACTGCTCATCGAAGACAAATAGAATAGAATCAGTTTTAATGAACAGAAGGAAAAAGTGACTCCAATAAGGCTCCTTCTGCTACCAAAACTCACTGAAATGCAGAAAGGAAAATAATAATAATAATGTGAAAGCGAGAAACCTAAAAAGAACTTCAAAATTCCTTTTCAGACTTTAAGCTGTCATCAGTAGCAGAAATAAGGAATTATGTTTCAGATATGACTTACACCAGGAATGTCTTAAAAAGTAAAAGAGAAAAACAAATTGATAATGCCTGAAGAGACTGTCCCTGGGAAAAAAAAAATATGCAGGCCCTGGGAAGCCAAGTATCTTTTCCACTGTTCAGTCTGTAGAAAGAAGAAATGATGGCCCTTGATCTTTAGCAGCTCTAACAGATGGACTTGGGGAAGCAATAGGAAAATAACATCACTGAAAGTTTTGTCTTTCTGTATTTATGAAAAATCAAGTTGTGCCGTGCTCAAAATGTTTGAAGCTATTCTATTACAAAGATTTTGTATTAATATGATTAGCTTAACAGTGTTCTTCTGTAATACAAATCATAAAGTCCTGTCAGAATGAAACTGAATGCTGAAAACACTGCATAATATCTTTCACAGACCGTTAAGGTTTAAGGCTAGAGCATGGGAGTTTATCATGAAAAGACCCTCGTGCACCAGCGTATACTTTGAGTTAGAGATATTTCCCCCCCTCCCAGGCTTTATTTGCTGCAGAGTATGATGTGCTGACTCTGTTTATGCTTGTATACACCCAGGCTTAGCTTTGTGGTGGGCTTGTTGCAACGGCGCGAGGAATCGTGTAGGAGGCGATTGAGGCTACGATTTTCCTTTCACGGGAATCTGAATATGTCAACTGTTGGCCATTTTATCCCTGCTGGCTGTGGCAAACTGTCACCCCTCCACTTCCCTCCTGTTACAGAAACAGCATTATCCGGCAGGATGAGCTATGACTTTCCCTCGCTGGTGTCTGTCGTGCAACTCCACGTACCGCTGGGAAGGAGGATAATGCATGGCCTTGCCTCAGGGATTGTGAATTTAATGCCCTTAAGGAACATGGGGCTTATCTATAAAGCAATGCACTACTTGTGCCATAAAAATTCCTTATCAGCCCGCAGAAATATGGATTCAGATCTGTTTATTTGACTCTGGGTAGGTATTGGAATTTAAGGAAGGATCCTATTACCTTGCAGTTATCTCCTCAGGCTGGTTTTACCCTGGTATAATTCCATGGGCTCCCATTAAGCTGTTTCAGACCCATGTTGGGCAACTGGTTGTGTGTACTGGATGAAGTTAGTGATAGCAAAATGTGAGCTGGAGTCTTAGGCAGGAAAATCTATCATTCCCCATTGATAAAAAGTTTATGATTAATCACCAGCTTGACTACACTACCCTTTAATTAAGCTTGTAAGTGCCAAAGAGTGGGGACTTTGGTGTGGTTTTTTTCATTGTTATCTCCTGACCACGGCTCTTCTGGTGTGATTTTATAGAATCATAGAACCATAGAATCATTTAGGTTTGAAAAGAACTTCAAGATCATTGAGTCCAACCACTGTAAAAGGTCTTGCATCAATTTCCCTTTCTACAACTGCTCCCACCCCATAAAGGGGAATTAGGGTCGTATTCTTCCTTGCTGATGCTTCCATAGTTGGAACCATTTCAGTGAAAGGCAAAAACGTAGGTGAAAATACGTGGTGGTTTCGTTCATATCACAGGGTTACCATCCTCTACCTCGGATTCATTTCTCAACTTTCCCTGGAGCTCTCAGGAACTCACGTAGACATCCATGGGATTTTCTTCCACAGAAAACTGGTGATGCCAACACGGATCTACAGCACAGGCACCTGTCACCTACAGTTTAAAGTAACCTTCCTCACAGTCAAGCTTGAACTTCTTACTCTCCTGACAAAGTTAACATAGCAAACATGCTCTTGTTCACAAACCTACCTCTTCTTTGGAAACCTTCTCTGCCACTCTCACTTCCAAGCTGATGGAGCCCAACCAGCTCGGGGCCCTGGCTTCACTCATGGTGTAGTTATCTCATCCGTCTGGCTCGGCTGATCCAGAGATGGAATTGCACACAGGTATGCAATTTTGGACGAGTT
Source organism: Apaloderma vittatum (assembly GCF_000703405.1). Taxonomy (NCBI): domain Eukaryota; kingdom Metazoa; phylum Chordata; class Aves; order Trogoniformes; family Trogonidae; genus Apaloderma; species Apaloderma vittatum. The sequence continues at coordinate 6,480 of NW_009728421.1, forward strand.
GAAATGATATCATGTAATAATAGTAATGATAATGATAGTAATGATTGTATCTTATGCTATAGAGGAGAAAAATAAACTGTTGTCTGGAAATGTACCTATCAAGCAGTACAATGCAGTGTTATGTGCTCAAGAGGGAGAATATAAGTTGCTTCACTTATTTTCATCCTGTCCTCTGAGTCTTGTCTAGCCTACGGGTTAAATCTGGGAGACAGAATCATCTGCATGAAAAATGTGGTATGAACCATCAGCTCAGGCTGATAGGAACTACAGGCTCCCACACAGCCCATACCAAACGATAGTACTATCAGATGGAAGGAGGTTATATACGTAGTGTAGTGTGTCATTCTCAGCTAAATATCTTTGCAATGGTTTCCACACCACTTAGCAGCTTGTTTAATGTATCATGATTAACCAGTAGGCTCTGCAAGAATTTCTCGCAATTGGTAGCAGTACAACAAAAGACCTAAAGGACCACAAACTTGTCCATTGTGATGGACAAGAAGTGCATGTTCATGCCTCTCCTGAAAAATGTCCACGGCTGTCTGGGTTCATTAATTTCTAATTATTTTCTAATTTTTGTAAATTCATTTCTAATATTTTTGTTCTAGTCCTTTTCATATGATATTGTAGTCAGGTTTAGGAAAAGCAGCATTGTTGAAGTCCTGTTATATGTATGACGGACCTTTGCAAGGCTACAGTTTTTTTTTCTCAGCCTGCACAAAATAATGTTATCTCTCTCTGATTCTCAGAAAAAGACTTGTTCATTAAGTGATTGTAGTGAGATCTTTTACTTGAGTCTGTTAAGACTTTCATAGAAGGTGATAAATTGAAGGAAGGACAGTTGGCCTTATCTGGTATGCCAGCTTACTTGGTATTAAATTCAAATAGAGAAAAATAAATGCTTTTTGCCTCCTTTTTACTGTGCACCTTTGCCTATTTACTGTTTTGCAAAGTTCAGCAATGGGTAATGGTTTTGCCAACCAGCAAGTTAGAAAGTTTCTCTCTCTGTTATGAAGATCAATGGTTTCCTCTCCTTCTAATTGCAAAACACTTTCTTTATCATGAAAATTTTAAATTTCCATAAATAGCCTTCCCAAAGGCTAAGTAAGTGCTAACCAAAACTAAAAACAAAGAGAGAGGAAGTACAATGTGAATAAATAACTCAAATGCAAAGCCTGAATTCTTTTGGGAGGAGGACTTAGGAGGTGCTGAGCACCCCTGAGAGCTGCTTGCATTGATAAAAGTTCAGCGTGGAGGTGCAAAAGCATCCTACAAGGCCTCTTTAAAGAGCTCCTGTCAGCTTTCCTTCTTAGGCCAAAGTCCATCGCTGTTTCAAGCCACAAAACTTTAGTCACAGAGGTGGAGGAAGGAACAGCTAGCAGATGAAGATAATAGATAGCAAAAGTGTATCAGATGAGACTTCTAGTTACTTAAATGCTGTTAATTTAAACATTGCTTTTCCATAATTTAACGCCTGAAAACCCGAAATACTAATTCTGCGTGTTATGGCATTGAGAGCTGATGCCCAGTACATCAGCAGTGGTGTAATATTGACAGACAGATACAGCTATTGTATTCATAAATGTTCACTTTACAAGGCAAAGAGCATTGTAGCAACATATACTTAATGCTAGCATGATAGACTCCAGTGTAATCAGTGTCTTGGATGAACTGAGAACACAAACAAAAATAGATTAGCTAACAACTAAATTGTATTTATCTTGCTTGACAGGGCTGGTTCAGTAATGAGTCATTTTTTGATCTAATATCGCTGTCATCTCTAGTATTGCAGGTAATTGTGACTGCTGAGAGAAAAAAGTTCAAACAACCCAAAGGCTGAAGAAGCAAAGGAGTATTAGCATGTGTAACGTAGGAGTATTAGCATTAGTCTGTCTGATCCCCGGTAGATGCAATACACCAATTAGCTGCATACTTCCTTGAGCTGTGAAACCAGGGTCTCGGCCACCTGGGGTCATAAGAGATCTCATGGGGCTTTTGTGAAAGCAGACTTGTTTTTCCAGGCAGGATCGTAGCTGAGGGCCTGACTTGTCCTTCACATAAACTGTGCTCTCCATGCTCTGCGGGCTGCCACAACCCTCACCTCCAGTGGCTAGGGTGGGAAGAGCCAAAACCTTTCTCTGCTGACCCCACCGGGCTCTTCCGCAGGCACTGAAAGCCCTGGGATGTAGCAGAAGTTTCGATTCAGCCACTTTTGTGAACTCTATCTTTATCTGCCCTGTGGTGGCGGCAGGTCAGTCAGCTCATGTAGCCCGCTCCCCAGACTTGCCCCCCGACTAGGCAGCACAAGTATTCTTAAGTACAGAATCATGGAATCATAGAACATTTTCGGCTGGAAGAGACCTTCAAGACCATCAAGTCCAACCTTTTCCTAGCCCTACCAACACCACTAAGCCATGTCCCTCAGTGCAACATCTACCCATCTCTTAAACACCTCCAGGGATGGTGACTCAACCCCCTCCCTGGGCAGCCTGTTCCAGTGCCTGACAACCCTCTCAGTAAAGAAATTCTTCCTGATATCCAACCTGAACCTCCCCTGCTGCAACTTCAGGCTATTTCCCCTTGTCCTGTCGCTCCACTAGGGAGAACAGACCAACCCCCGCCTCTCTACAACCTCCTTTCAGGCAGTTGTAGAGCAAGTAGAGCAGCCCAGTGCTCAGGACAGGCTAGTAGCCCAAGTATTTGCCCAGGGGCCAGGTGGTTTTGCTGGTCAGGGTATGCTCCACGCCGCAGCCACCAATATCCGAGCCGACGAGCTCGGGCCTGTCTTCACGAGCTGCGTTACTTTGGGGACTGTAGCGCTGACGTATCTATTTGTTGGTAATCAATGAGACTGAGTAAGAAACTCCATCTCTGTACGTGCTTCTTTAAGGATTAAAAGAGTTCTGTGTCTATAATGGAGAGTAATTACCTTTCCTGAAAATAGCTGTCAACTTCATTCGAAATAATAAAACTTTGCGCTGAGGTCAACCGGGTTCCAGGTGGAACCCTGCTATGGGAGACAAATATTCAAAGCAAGAATGGGCATGAATGGGATTGGGCTTGATTCTGATCAGGTTTTCATTTGTTTAAAGGCCCAGCCCAAAGCTTGTGAAAGTCATTTGACTGACAGAATAAACCGGCTGAAGTCAATGGGATTACCCTACTTTCAGCCCAGTATGGGTGAGATCAAAACCCAGATCATTATCTTTTTGTGGTTTTCCTTTTTGCATATTGAGGCAGAGTCAGTGTGAAGGGCCATTGATTGTTTTGTAAAACACCCTTCCCGTTCGGTGGGGGTCTGCCTGCGGGTGGATGGCAGGATATGTATGGCCCATAAAGCTACGGGAGGCTGAGGATTTGTACCTCTGGGTGTGCGCTGCATCTCTTTGGTTTTGCTGCCAGGGGTAATCAGACAGTTAATAGCTTTTGCGTAGAGAGCCAGTTGACTATGTGCGATGTGAGAGCCCAGCCAGCCATGAAAGTAAAAAATGAAAGAATAAGTTAAACCACTATGTTCTTTGGGGAAATGCTGATGGGGGACAGTTATCACTTACCACCTTAGTCGCTCATTCTTTCATCTGAATCAATTACTTAATTTGCCTCTTTTTTTTTTTCTTTATTTTTTTTTTTGTGCAGGATGATGATGCTTTCATGAAAAACAAGTCTATGGAAATACTGAATACCAGCAAGTCAGAAGGAGTGAAGGATGCAAAGCTGCAGTTTTCCCATGGCCTGAAAATGACTCCCTCCCTGGCTTAGGGCAGCCACAGGTATGCTGTTAATTTTAAGTCCTCTTGCCAAAAGGCTATAAAATGTCTTTTCATCTTATGTTACATAAGCATCCAACAAATAAGAAGACTGTTATTACAAAGGCAACCACACTGAAAAAAGGTTTCATTTACACTGAAAACCTGCATTAAAGACTTCTGATGTCTCTGTGCTGAACACTGTTGGAGAGGAAAATTCATTGAATTCTTTTGAAAAAAGGAAAAGTAATTTTGATGCAACATCAAACTGGGATGCTACTAGGAACCACGTGATAAATCTTTTGTTGAACATTAACTCTAATTTACTCTCAAAGATGAGCATCTATATTCTTTTGGTATACTAAGCGTTCTGGAAAAAGGTAGTAATAGTTAGCACTCTCTAATTAAACATGACGGTGATTCTTCTGAAATAAACAGAGAAGATCCATGTATGTCAGGAGTGAAAACTGTGAGGTGTTAAGTACATCTTAAGATACGAAATCATAGCTGAGTCTGAGGATGCTCAGGACTTGAAAGTGCTCAGTAACCACAGGAAGGGTCTTCAAAATCCTTATGCTTCTCGTCACTAGAGAAATAATTCTGTTTGGCTTTGTTGCTGTAAGGGCTGCTTTTGGCAACAGCCTCATTGAGTGCTGAGTTGTTGCTTTGCACTTTGACACGATTTTCTTCAGGAAAGTAAAATACGGTTTTGTGCCAGTATGATAAATACGTTGTGACAGTGAGATAAGGCATAGGAGGATGCCTCTGTGAAGGTGATTCAGCACGTGTTCAGCATACCTCCTGGTAATTAAGGCGTTCTTCTCGAGATTGTTTAGTTGTATTATATCCTTCTACATCTTCACTAATCAATAGGCATCAGGTGTATTTAAAATATGTTCTAAGTCAGTTAACTTCCAGGTGGTAAGGCATCCTCACCTGCTCATTTCACAGGGAAAAAAAACAACCCACAAACAATGGAAATCACCAGGGGCATGTTGACATCCTGCTTGTGAACTAATATTGTCACAAGCAATAGGCTTAGAAAGAGCGGACCAATCAATGAATATGAACTGACTTACACCAAGCTAAAATTAGGTCCAATATCCTGACTGAAGTTATTACAATTAACTAAATAAATACACATTCTCAGTTAATTATTTTTGTAATACTGCTGTGCCTAGAGGCCACATCAGAGGCTGAGAGTCATCATTCTAAGCACTGCGAATACGTCCAGTTGAGATACAGCCCCAGACTCCAACAGCTTGCTGTTCGTGTAGACAAAAAGAACAAAGGACTGGAGACAGAAATCATTCATAGTTATCTCTGTCTCTCAGGAACAGGCCCAGAGAAATAGAATTGTCTCGCCCAGCAGTGTATAAGAATTATTTGGCAGGACTGAGAAGGAAATAGAGAACATCAATATCCACTGCATGAGTCTGCTCACCTTTTCTCTAGCACAAATTCCTTTTTTACCAGAAGACTTCTCATGCACAGGACAGGTCTGGACTCTCGGTTCTTTACATTACATTCCTTTTTTGAATGCAGTACAGTATGTACTAGCTAGAGCTTTTGGTTTCTCCTGGAGGTTTGACGAGCCTGTGTCCTGTCCATCTCACCCATCTGAAACACGCCTCAGCTTTGTATTGACAAATGATGTTTCACTAGCAGAAATTCAAGGCCTCAAACGCACAAATCCGTGAGCATCCACGTTTCTGTTGGCTGCTTTCACTTGGTGTAAGAGCTCATGTACATTCTTCCTCAAAGAGCCAAGCTTTGCCTCCTATGTGTGCATTCAGAAATCAACTATGCAGAGGAAACTTCTAGAATCTCATTGTGAGGGGAAAAGATGTGTCTTATGAGTCCAGAAATAGCCCGTTCTTTTAGGTCAAAGCAACTGACTCATTTCTTGGAAATAAGTCTCAAAAAATTACTTAGGTAGCACATAGTTTGGATAAATTACTTTTTTCACCATAAGCCTTTCCTGATTAGTTTCTTCCTGCGTTATGTACCTGCACCTATAGAATATAAACTCATCGAAGCAGGAATTATTCTGCTTGCTGACTCCTTCTATCTACTGAAAAAAATATAGAACTAGAAATACAGAGTATCGAATGCATGGTGACTCTACCCTGTTTTTAGAGACACCCTGCAGTGGTATCTTCAAGCTTTATAGACCTAAACCCAGGATACTTGCTTTGGCCTTTCTCTCTCTACTTTCTGTCAACCTTATTTCTTTCAAAAGTAATGATGAAATGCTGCTGGCTCTGACTTAATGTAGAATTTAATCTTCTATGTCCAGCCACACAGTGCAGTGATGTAAATAGTGCACAGTTCTCAAAGTTTCTTTCCTACTTTCTCTGAAGAAAACAAATCTCAGAAGAAAGCTGAAAATCATGAGGTTCCAAAAGTATTATTCCTACATCTTTACCAAACAACCTCAAATTTGTGTTCTAGGCTTTGATAGATTCATTTTGTAGTCAATTAACTATACTTGTGGATTTGAGGAGGCTTGAAAAATTGGCTCAGAATAAACACCTTGTTCTTCTTGTAATCTTAGTTATGGAGTTACTTGTAATGATTTGATAATAAGAATTTCCTTTTCCAGCAACTTAGCTATAAAATGTGACTTTATATGAGTCCTTGATTCCACCTGGCACTCCAGCAAGTCAATGTCTACTCCATCTTCCTGGCCATAAAGTTGTTTTCTGCCTCTGCCAGACTGAAAGTTCTAGGAAAGTCCTAATGGACAAATTACAGAACAGTGTATCAACCGATAATTTTTCCCAGATAACCACATCTGAAACAATATTTTCCTTTAAATAGCATGGATGTATAATTTGAATACATACTTTGTTTTCTAGTGTTGGGATATTTCTTTACCTGAAACCCTGCAGCTTTAAGAACCATGTTGTGAACTGAAGAAAAAGACTAGCAGTGCAATACATGGCCTAGACATCTCTCTTTTTGAAGCCTCCTGGCTGATAAAGTGAAAAAAAAAAAAAAGTTGTCTATGTTTGATCAATGCAAGAACCAAGCATGGAAGACTCTTTAGAAACACATTTTGATCCCTGGCCCCAGTGTCATCCTTCCAAGTGTCATCCAAGCTTTCTGTTTCTATTATTTTAAACAAGTCAGTAACAGCGAGGTGGGATTTCAAAACAGATGTCTCTGCAGTGTTTCACCAAAGCATTGCATGATTTCTGATGGAAATTTAATGTTGGTTCTGAATCCCTTGCAAATCACCTGGCCTTTTGCCAGCGGGAGCCCCAAGTCAGCAGCACCTCCTGATTACGTCGGTAAGCACAGAGCGTGGAGTTCCTCTGGTTCCCAGGGAAACTTTGGGCTCTCAGGTCCAGGGTTGGGAACATTCGCTTTGCTGGTCCCCTCCCACCTTCCCTGACCTCCCACTGGAAGGTGACTTTTGTGTCCCAACACCTCCACCTGTCTCGGCTTCCCTCTGGACATTTGGGGCTCAAACCTGGCTGCCTGGTGAGTTGCACATGACCACAATGTCCCCAAGTCTTGGTTGCAACTGTGGAGAGAAGTCCTCGGCGATGAATGAAAAATATTTCCTATTTTCAGCTCCGTGTCAGATTAATGGGAATTTTTGGAACTTGCTCAGACTGATATTGTTAGGGCTATGTGTCTGCTGGTGTGAACAGGAACATGGTAGCTGTTTTTCTGTTTCCTGCGTTTGAACCCAGTGAAAATGAGCCGGCACTTCTGTAATGCTGTTTGCTGACACTCTTT